>NW_015506372.1:89223-104111 GCF_001515645.1 Sinocyclocheilus grahami
AAACAACAAGCCCTACTCTACACTGCCCAAAATTCGCATTTGAATCATCGGTGGCAAATTCTTTAAATATAAAAAATTTACTTACAGTCTGTGAGTCAGAACAGCCGGCATTGTAGTCTACTCTCCCAGGATCAGGAAACAGTCCTCCATAAAATGTGCTGCACACATCTGAATATTTGGGTTGAAGTGTTCTGGAACAGTGTTGTAAATGCAACTTAACCACTGATTTCTAGTCGTGTCCTCTTTTGCAAGACCAAACAAAGTAGTTTCTCTTTCATAACGAACACAGCGTCACACACGGCGGCTAGAGTGAGCAGAGGCGGTGGGCTTGAGAACGGTGCGGCCGGCGGATTCGACGAAGGTGTGGCTGGTGGGCTTGCGGCAACCACATGTGACGACCCCGGGCTGGACTCTGCTTCGTCCACGGTGAAAGCCGATCATGCGATCCACAGCGTGAAGTTGATGTATTCCCTCAGTGACCAGCACGGATCAGCTCCAGGCATGACGAAGCGATATTGTCCTCTTTTGGAAGACCAAACAAAGTAGTTTCGTTTTCACAACGAAGCGCACAGCGCCTTCACGACATGGCGGCGGCGGCGGCAACAATACTACAGCGAGAATAAAAGTTACGCCTTTTTTCTTTGCGTGAACATTTGGGCGGTGTTATGCAAATCTTCCCACATAGTGATGTAGATATGTGGGGGCGTGTTAGAACGAGCAGTTTTAGGTAGGCGTGGCTGACTTAACTTTTATAAAGAATATCTCTTTGGATTTGAGACTTTAGTCTTTGCAACTTTACAGATTCTTTATGCACCAAGAGCTTGTAACACTCCAAAGAGAAAGGAAAAATTGAAATCACATCATATGACCCCTTTAAGAGCTGGGTAGGGCGGCTGCAGGATGCTGGAGGGAGGGGTGAGCAAAGGACTTAAATTCACTGATCAGCGACAGCTTCTGAAGGGCAAAAACAACACTATCGTGTTCAGAGCCCTGAGAGCTCATCTCCAAAGATCACTACTATTCATCCTCAACCTAAACGCGTGTCAGGAGGACGCCTGTTAATATCTACAGTTTTCAGGTCACGTGACTGGCACAGGTCAAAACAACCATAAAACTTCTTTTGACACAGGCCTGTCAATCTGTTTCAAGCCAAGAATATAGATCACATAAGGAGTGATCCTTAGGAGGAGAAGGAGAAAAACAAAGATATGTGAACAAACTGACGGTGGCCACTGACTTCCATAGTATGGAATAAAAACTATGGAAGTCAATGGCTACTGTCTGTCGTTTGGTTACCAGCATTCTTCAAAATATCTTCTTTTGGGTTTTCTATGGGAAAATTCTTAGCATGCAAGTGAGCGCACTGCGTTCATATTTCGGGCACATTTGTTCGCCTGAATATATGCATCACCAATTAAGTATATATTGAGTTTGGTCTTTTAATATCATTATCTTCAGTACAAACCTGGTAAGATTAACATGCAGGCAGCAGAGGAAAACCTTGATTTGCCTCCAGATGGACGCTGCTATAAAGGTGTGGCGTCATGTGAGAACCATGAATTGGATTTACGCATTCAATTTTAAATAAATCCATAAGAATCCGCACAACGCACACACATAGGCTTCTGTGTTTACCATATGTGATGCGTTATATGTATGCGTGTTGATCAGTGTATAGTTGTAAATAAAGCCTAAATTAAAGGGATAGTTCACCTTTAGTTGCTGGTCCCATTATGGAAAAAATGCAAGTCAACGGGGACCAACAACTGAAGGTGAACTATCCCTTTAAATCTGTTTATCATATAAAGATGATCTGTCTCTTCACAAGACTTGGATTAAACCAATTCAATTCATGTGAGTTCATTTAACAATGCCTTTATGACCTTTTTGGATCTTTTAAATTCCGGTTACCTCCTGGACCTAGAGGTTTCATTAAAAATGTAGTCTTATGGGTTGAAATGACATATTCAAACAACTTTTGAATGAATAATTCCACACTAATTCAGTCATTTTGTAGAGTGTCAGTTCTATGTGGTATGTAAGACTCTCTCGCTTTCTCACTTTGCGTGTGTGTGAGAAAAAACCCCAGATTACTGTCAGCCAAACGATGGGGAGTCTGGCATCTACACGGTAGAGTTTACAGTACATCAAATACTCATCCTTGATATCAATAGGAACAGTGCGCTTACTGCACTGTACTCAAACACAGAGAGTGAAACCCTCAAACACTCAAAGTGTTCAAGTGACATCCTGCTCACATTAACATATTCAGTAATGCCTGCTTTTTAAATGTCATTCTATAATTTCTGGTCCATTTCATGCCCATTCATGATAATTATATTTTATGCATTACGCGAATACATACTATAATCTCAAACACATATTTTGTGCACCATGTTTTTTAGTTTGTTTAAAATTGCCTTCATGTCCCTTAAATTAGAGTTTTTGCCATTTTTTAATTGAGTTCAAATAAATGCTATATAGATTATCTGTATTAAACGTACTTTTACAAACTAAATAGCTTTGAAAAACAGATTGAGTTTCAATTTAATTTTCTTTCAAATAAAAAAATATTTCATTTAACTCATATCCACAAAATTCTGTTACCTGTCCAATGACATATTGCCAAGGAGTATATCAATTTCCCATCTACTATGTTAGGTACATTGCAATGGTTTGCAATATTTGTTTTTATAATTTTTAATCAAATAAATATTAAAGTTATTATAGAGGTTAACCTGATTGAGAAAATAATTTTCAAAAGTAGTTTCAGTGCCACAAAATCAGAATTAGGTCAGTTTTGCAGTTAGGAAATGTTGCTGAAAAAATATCATTTCTGACACATTCCTCCAGGAATGTAAAGTCAGAGGAAAATATAACATAAGCTGGAAATCCTGATGCCGGTCGCTCAGAGCAGCCCCATGGCAGAGGAGGCCAACCAGGGGAAAGAATCAGCCCCAGCGCACCGCAAGAAACTGTCATGAGCTTCCCAAGCACAAAATGGGTTTGATGGGCCAGTTGCCCTGAGGTGCATGCAGGTCTAGACTCCCTGAACACTGCAGCTTCATTAGACATGTCATATCTCGAATTATCACTGTAACAGGAAGTATTAGAGGCAGATACGGGGACAGGTGAGGAGATACACATGGAAAAGAAGGGTAAGAGCAGCTTCAGATGAATAAAACAAAAGAACCTCTACTCTTTCTATTTGCTCTTTGTGAGAGCAAACACACGGCTTAGATCTTTACAAATGCTGTGTTTAACTGAAAGGCATTTCATTTTATTTATAACTTGTGCAATTTAATTCACAGCCATTTTAAAGAGATCTTTTTACAAAGCCATAGATAATGCATTACCATTTATTCACTGCTTAGGAGTTTGTGGTTGGAATACTATACATAATTTATAACTAAAGGCATAGTTCATCCAAAATGAAAATTCTGTCATCATTTACTCAACCTTAAGTTGTTCCAAACCTGTACGAGTTTCTTTCTTATGTTGAACACAAGAGAAGATATTTTGAAGAATGTTGCTGGTAGCCACTGAATTCCATAGTATTTTTTCCATCCCTTTAATAAATAAAAAAATTTGAATTGTGTATTTTTTACTGATGCACCAACATTTTGGAAGCGATTTTCAATTTTGGCTGAAATTGTTCTGGAGGGCTGAAATCCCTGACATTTAATTAGCGATGGCTCATTTTGACTGCGTCAGTATCTTTTGTTCACACAGCGTGGATGAGCTACAACAGGTAAACATGTCAGCTGTGTGGAAGCTAGTGCTGGATTAACAATACGAATTTATCATTTTTAATCTTAATTCTTAAATCTCAAGATCAGAGATCTTGTCGTATATGCTGTTTTCTGTTGATGCGTAAGCTTCATTAAGCATTATTTGTAGCGCAACTGAGAGCCAATAATCTTTGAGCTTTCAAATTATGTCAACTTTATAATGAAATACAAACAATAAATGTGTTTTACCCTCTTTAATGCGGCGTGACAGATCGCTGTAGCCACAACAGTTCAAGTGGTACGTGAACGGATGTTTACTAGTTACACCAAATAAACATTAATGAACATCAGAAAGTGTGCTGAAAGAAACAGTAAAACTTACTGAAATGTCTTATGTCTTACGTAATTTCCCAATCAGTGTTGACAGACATCAATGAAACAGCTAAACAAGATGTCATGCAATGTTACATTTACCTCAGGAAAGCCACTCAATGTTTTTCTGGTAAGTATTCCTTTAAAAATAATGTTTTAATAATAATTTTATTAGTAGTACTATCATTGCATTAATTTCTGTCACAGTTTCTTCAAGTTAAACCGAACTTTTATTTTGAAGGGTTGCTGTGAAGTCTTTTAAGTTTCTGTTTGTATATATGATGATAGTTTTTCTCAAAAGAAACAATAAAGTGCAGTTCTTGAGATTATGTTCATGTATTCGTATATTGAGGCGGCAGAAGTTGAAAACATCGCAAGCGTCTCGCGCGCTTCAGTATGTGTGTAGAAAACAAAACCGCACATCTGAGCCATTCATTCACACAGACACATGCTGAACATGCAGGTTTCTTATTTAAATAGTGTTTTTGAAGCTTAAAGGGGTCATATGATGCGATTTCAAGATTTCCTTTCTCTTTGGAGTGTTACAAGCTGATTGTGCATAGATAAGATCCCTGAAGTTGCAAAGACTAAAGTCTCAAACCCAAAGAGATATTCTTTATCAAAGTTAAGACTCTGCCACGCCCCCCTAAAACGTCTCGTTCTAACACGCCCCCACATATCTACCTCACTATGTGGGAAGATTTGCATAACGCCGCCCAAATGTTCACGCAAAGAAAGAAGGCGTAACTTTATTGTTGCTGCTGCCGCCATGTTGTGAAGACACGGTGTGTTTTGTTGCGAAAGCGAAAATACTTTGGCCTTCCAAATGAGGACACGACTAGAAATCAGTGGTTAAGTATTTACAACCCAAATACATAAAATAATGTTCTTTTTAGCAACATTATATGACCCATTTAATATTCACAGACAGTAGTCCATATCACATTTTTTTATTAAGTATACTGACCCATTTCTGATTTATTCAGCTAAAATTTTAATCCAAATTTGCCATTTTTATGACTGGATTCCCTGATTCTGTTCTTCTAAATGTCCATAAACTGGTTCATTATTTAATGTACTGCATGTCTGAAAAATTGTCATGAAATTTTTTTTATTACAGACACAACTTAAATGTTTATATTTCAAAGACATTGAAGTATAAACATAATTCTGTTATTAAAAAGTTTACATAAAAACAGCCTTGTGTGCAATTTATGCGTTTGTACAACGGTTTTTAAAATGGAAGCAATGCACCAAAATAAAACTCATTTAGAAAAAAAACTGATTAATTAACAAATAAAATGTAGGTTATTTGCAGTTTTTGGCCAAGCACATCCTGAATTTTCATTTCGGTGCATCACTACCATTTTTATATGGAAACCAGGAAGACCAGTAAATACTTTAAGAGCTCCATTGGGGAAAGTGTTTTCTCTATGATGTGTGTGTCGAACGCATAGTTATGTGTGTCGGTGGAGGAACAGCTTAATAGACCTTAGAATCATTATAGATGATTCACGTTTACCCTCGTCATGTGTGGTGTTCATTTACTGGGAGCTTAAGAACCGTCAAGGGCTCTAGACGCCCATACAGCTGTAACAATGACTGTCGAATAATGCAGAAATAGCACAGAAAATGATTTTGCTTTTTTTTCAGAACAAATAGATTATATAAACCTATGGAGCAAAACATACATAGATTATGTAACAACTTTTGAAAACTACATCACAACGGCATAATGAGCTACACTGACATTTTGCCAGGGAACATTTAATTTTCATCAAGACTCTCCTGTAGATGAATTCATCGCCCTCCTTTTTTCAGTGAGTCCACCTGTCAGACTCATCTGAAGAATCAAACATTATTTGTTAATAAAATAAGTGTAGACGAAAGGTTTCTCAGAATGCTTGCAGAATAATTCCATGTGACTAAACAAATTAAATTAAATAGTTTTTATAATATCCTGATCACATGGTTTGCCAGAGGTGCAATAATTGCTCAAGATTAGGTGGTAATACAGATGCAAGTTATTCCACGTTGTCTTTCTCATGCACACACAAACTCATGCAGTGCACATAAAGAGTCGTGTGAAGATCTCATGCCTCCAAAAAGATTTTCTTTCTTGTTGCTTTGTCTGAAAGGTATGGTGTGCATTTGAAATTATTCATCAATGTTTTAAGATTGAGACATTCTACAAAATATAAAAAAAACAAACTGGCAATACAAGTGGAAAGTAAATGTTTTTAAAATTCAGTAAATGACATCCATGCAGGAAGCAACATTCGGAAAACTCAGCAGACATCTAGTACATCTATATATATTTTTTTATTTCAAGTGATCCTGTTTTTGTATCTCTACCTTCTCTCAAAAAATAAATGTGGTTTTGATGCTCTTTAATGTATCATGACAGACCGCTGTATCCACTTCAGTTCAAGTGGCACGTGAACCGATCACCAGATTCCTATTTACTACTAGTTATAGCACAAAAATAAACATGACTGGACATCAGAAAGTATGCTGAAAGATACAGTACAACTTGTATGCAATACAATACAATGTATTATATCTCATGTAATCGGTCAATCAGTGCTTCAACTGCAGAAAGACGTCAATAAAACAATTAAACCATGTCAAATATCACATTTAGGCTACCTCTCAAAAGCAATTCAATGATCTGAGCTGTAAAGCTAGCTTAAAAACGTAACTCTAGAGAGGAGCCGTTTTTATTTGAGTGTTGATTATTAATTAACCTTTATTTTCAAAAAAATATTTTTGGTGCATCATAATTCACAGGAAATGCAAAGTTAGACATGTCTAAATCAATATGCAAACTATTGTGGTAATATGGCTTATTTTATTTACTGTTTTCTTATGGCACTAGCTTGATGAGTAGGAAAAGCTTAATGTAACACTTACATTGATTTCAAAATGTTTTTTTATTCTATTGTACAGTTTTTACCACTGGTTTTATATGCAGTGAAGTGCAGGGTTTTGAATTGATCATTTTGTAGTACAGTACTGCATGACGCTCCTGAAATAAAACTCAGAAAGATGTGATTAATTCTTTTGTAAATCGAAACAGAGGCTTTCCAAAATGCTGCAGACCACGTGTTAGTTTGAAAACTCCGGGGTTGCGTTTCAGTGTAAACGGACCAAAACGGAGACTTTTGAAAACGATGGCATGGCTGCCCACATCCTTGACGACCGTGTAAACAATAACATCATGCTCATTGTTGTACCTGCATGAATGGTCATGTGACCTGCGTTTTCGGTTGTGTAGTGTGGACGGAGACCGCTTCTGAAAAGCAGTGAAAACGCAAGTGTAGACGAGGATCGTTTTCATTTTAAAAACGAAAATGCACTAGTGTAAACAGATCCTAACAGTCTCTCGCTCGCTCTCTTTCTTTGCGTGTGTGTGAGAAACGGTGCTCTCAGTAAAGCGTCAACAAGTCGTGCGCCTTCACACTAGAGTTTACGGGGCAACAATTGAGATAAATTGAAAAATAGCATAGATCGCTTGACGGAGAGCAAAACTCTCAAGTGCACAGTCACAGTGAAAATACATCTGTGCTAAACTTGTACTTGGCCTCCAACTCACACACTGGTGAGTTAAAAAATAATAATTATTAGCCAGTGGCTAATCTTAGACATCATTTAGTCGCCCAGAGTGAAGGTTTAGTCGCATATGCGAGTGAATTGACTAAAGGCTGGAATACACTACCTGACTTTTACAATCTGAACAGATTTAAAAACACTAGGCATCATACACTTAATGGCTTTGTAAATCGTTACATAGGAAAAACTGGTCATCATACACTAAAAGACTGAGGTTCACACACTACAAGACTTTGGAGTTGCTCCAATCACAACAAACTCATGCAGAAACGTGCGCCTTGTTGCTAGGAGACACATGAGAAATGAAAAATATCAGCTGAAAATATCAAACATGTTTGATATCCTCTGACTGGATGGAATTAAAGTCTGAAGCTAAAAAAATCAAAGCTGAAGCTAAAATTTTCTATGAAATCTGTAAACTCAAACCTGCAGACTGGCTCTGACTTTTGGCAACTATCGTCAAATTCTCCAAATTGTAAATCGGGTGAAAATCAGGGCAAAAGTCGTGTAGTGTATTCCAGCCTTAATGTGTAATAAACGTCTAGTTGCTATGCTTTCAAATTATATGCCATATGTATGCACCTTGAAAAAAAAAACATTTAAAAAGTGTATCGTATTTTGAAAAGAGAGCATTTAAAATGCATTTCCCACACTTCACACACCCCTGGACTTACCTAAGCCTTTTGAGGCAAATTTTTATTTTTATAACATCTCATGAATGAAATGGAATAGTACTATTATATGCTATTATGCAATATTATTTAACACGTATAAGTAGCCTCTTGTCTTTTCAATCAAACCAAGGATATTTGGATTTTAAATCGCTATTTTTTTAACTCCCTTCCTTTTGTTTGACTACAGATTTTTTGTCCACAGATCTGTCCAGGTCATTGGCATAGCTACGTGACTTAAACACCTTCAGTGGTATGAAAGTGCAGGTGTACACATGGCGGGATATTGGAAAATGCATACATTCTCATAATAAAAAGGTACAAAAGCTGTCACTGGGGCGTATATGTATGTATATACAAAATGTATAAATGTTAATAAAGATGTAAAGGCATTTACTGAAAATTTTAGCAGGGCTAGAATGCTTTATTGACCAATCAAAACCCAGGACCAGAACTATCTGTTTAATAGTTACATACACAAAACCAAAAAGGGTTATGAATGATCGTAGCCATATATAAATATATATCTATATCCATACACACATAAATACTAATTCAACGCATTACTGTGAAATCCCGTGACCTACTACAGATGCTGTCAAAGCCTGTGAGACTGAAGACTATATAAAAAGACTTTACAGGAAGTGTCACTGATGCCACTATTAATAACTAAAGATCTCAGTGAGAATCATTTTTAATGTAAAGTGAGATTTAACACTAACTGCTCCAAAAAATTAATAAATAAAAAATCAATGCACACAATCTGTGTGCCTGTGTATGCAACGGTCAAATCATAGAAGTCCAAAGAGCTCAAATTCTTGAAGAAACAATGCTCAAATGTATGAAATCGCTGAAATAATTCATAAAATCAAATTCAAAAATTGCACATTTCACCTCAGTGCAAACTGCAGGTAAACACACACACACACACACACACACTCACACACACACACACAGTACAATTGCAGATCAAAAGCAAGTTCATTGAAAAATCTGAGCTTGGGTGGTGTGGCCTAGTGGTTAAAGACCCTGCTGGTTATCAAACGGTTGTAGGTTCAACCCTGCAATGAACTATCAAGAACTGTTCAAGAAACGTATAAAAAGCTGTAATGCACGCACTGCAAATTTAAACAGTTTTTTAATAGCAATTAATAAATTCATGGCAAAAATGCAATCACTAAAAACGTTACCATTCCAAGCAAATTCCTGGAAATCAGTAAGAACCTAAACAAATTATTCAAGTTTAAAGGGGTCATATGATGCTTTTTTAAAGATCATTATTTTGTGTATTTGGTGTAACAGAATATGTTGACATGCTTTAATGTTCAAAAAAACACATTATTTTTCAAATACTGTACATTATTGTAGGTCCTCTATGCCCCGCCTCTCTCAAACGCTTCGTTTTCTACAAAGTCCCTCCTTCCGACAAGCGCAGTCTGCTCTGATTGGCCAGCTGACCCGGTGCATTGTGATTGGCCGAACACCGCAAGCACTCGTCGGAAATGTAACGCCCCTTACCATACTCTCGAGCTTCATCTTTCAAAATAAATGTAAAGACAGAACCCGAAAGGGGAACAGAGTCGCGTGACAGACACAGTGATGTATATGTGTGTGCAGTACACATTGTCCTCATTTGTACGTCGCTTTGGATAAAAGCATCTGCTAAATGTAAATGTGGACAATAGAAGGAATCAAAACCAACAAAAGAGCAACAATATGTAGTCTGTAAACGTAGCAAGATCTTCAAGAATCTGCTAAAAACACATCTCTTCCATCTTTATGTGACCCTTTAACTCTAGCACTCTAATTCTTTAAAAAAAACCTGCCCCTTTTAGACTTGCACTCTATTCATTTACTAACTGCTTGTTTTCTTAAAAAAAACTAGCTTCTCTAATCTTTTTGTATTCTATTTGTTTTTTATTTATTTATTATACAATTAACAAAAGCAAAAAAGGCCTCTAACACTAGCTTGCTTTATTGTTTTTCTATTCTATTTATTTAATCGTTTTCTTTTTATTTATTGTAGAATAAAAAAAATAACTTGCTACGTGTACTTCGTTAAGCTGACTGAGACTTGTTATAGCACTTGTGTATCATTGCTCTTTTGTTGATTTTGATTGCTTCCAGAAAAATAATAAAATCGCTATGTTAGAGGCTCATTGTAATATAAATAAATAAATAAAACGAAAACAAATCAATAGAATAGAAAAAGAATAGAGAATGCTATGTTAGAGGGTCAATTTTTAAATTAAGAAGATAAAACAAGTAATTAGAATAGAACTAGAATAGAGAGTGCTTGTGTTAGAAGATCAAGTGTAGATTTTCAAATAGCTTGGACTGATGAGAATTCAGCTTTTTTAAATATACCAAAGTATAATAGGCTAATACATGTTTAAATGATATTAACCAAGATTAACAAATGCTATAAAACAGTGCGTATTGACATTAATTTTAACCAATGTCAAATATAACCCAACGTGTTTCCCATTTGACTGTATTATGTGATAATATTTTGAACATCCAGATCCAAAGGGTAGCCATTAGGGAAACTAGGGTAACTGCAGAGGACGGGGCTTTCCCCAAAAGCTCCGGACAGCTGACTGGAAAGTGCCCAGATAAGCCACAGTAAAGGCAGCACTGCCCCCTCATGCGGCTGTCATGTTCAGCAGGGGGAACCCTGGTACTTCCCAGCTGCACAGGTTTAGGGGGTTCTTGGGAGATTTGAACCACTGGATGTATAGGTGCTGGGATGACAAACTTATGGCTCCAGTCTCTCAGCCAGTTGTCCAGGCAGATGCCACATCTATGGGACCTTGTGAATGTCAGCGGGGGCTTTGGTGGCAAGTTCATCCTGGATGGTGTTGGTGTAAGAGAGACCGATCTGGAAACACGCAATGATTGCCTCTGTATCCTAGCCACTTTTTGCTGCGATGCTGGGGAACTGAATGGCATATTCTGCCATACTACAACTGCCCTCAAGGCCTCGGAGTGGATGATTGAACACACATCAAAATTTCTTAACAAATGAGGAGTAACTGGAGCAAAAGGGGCTGCTGGCCTCGGAGACAACTGTAGCCCAGGACAGGCCTCTTCCAGACAGAAGAGTGATAATGTAAGCAATTTTTGGCTGTGTCAGAAGGAAATGATGGCTGACAATAAGGGCACACTGTGCGAGGAAGCCATTACAGGTGCTATGGTCTCCTGAAAGCGATTGTGTCAGAGTCACTGACATTGTAGTGCCCAGATAAGCCACAGTAAAGGCAGCACTGCCCCCTCATGCGGCTGTCATGTTCAGCAGGGGGAACCCTGGTACTTCCCAGCTGCACAGGTTTAGGGGGTTCTTGGGAGATTTGAACCACTGGATGTATAGGTGCTGGGATGACAAACTTATGGCTCCAGTCTCTCAGCCAGTTGTCCAGGCAGATGCCACATCTATGGGACCTTGTGAATGTCAGCGGGGGCTTTGGTGGCAAGTTCATCCTGGATGGTGTTGGTGTAAGAGAGACCGATCTGGAAACACGCAATGATTGCCTCTGTATCCTAGCCACTTTTTGCTGCGATGCTGGGGAACTGAATGGCATATTCTGCCATACTACAACTGCCCTTACAGGCCTCAAGGGCTCGGAGTGGATGATTGAACACACATCAAAATTTCTTAACAAATGAGGAGTAACTGGAGCAAAAGGGGCTGCTGGCCTCGGAGACAACTGTAGCCCAGGACAGGCCTCTTCCAGACAGAAGAGTTATAATGTAAGCAATTTTTGGCTGTGTCAGAAGGAAATGATGGCTGACAATAAGGGCACACTGTGCGAGGAAGCCATTACAGGTGCTATGGTCTCCTGAAAGCGAATGTGTCAGAGTCACTGACATTGTCGTGGAACATGTCACCTGGAGTATAACGTAGACCGTGTAACACATGCACTTAACGGCAGAACGATATTTAATTGATAATACATTTCTGTTTCTGTCAGGCATATGAATTACATCAAATGTAAAGAAAAAACTCAAATGTGTAATGTAATGGATTACGTTACTAGCTACATTTTTTGTGATGTAATTTGGAATCAGTAATGGATTACAATTTTCAAGTAATCTACACAGCTCTGTATTTGTTTCCCTAGAGTTCATTCTAGCTAACGAAGGAGCGAATGTCAGGTGAGATGTTCAGTTGAAAGTTGAAACACTGATTTGATTCCCTATGATGCACTAGCCACCGGTCCAGGGTGTGTATTATTGATGGGTTTCAAAGTGTAGCGACCACGATATTAATGCAGTAGGCTATTACTGCAGAAGTTCATGGTGTGATTTGTTGCTCCACTGCTTCCCAGATAGCAAGATCCCAGATAGCACGTCTGTTAAAGATCTCTTGATCTGGAAAGCATCTGCGGTCTACAAACATCTGATAGACGTCTCTAAGATGTCAGTTTTACATGCACTCTAAATCACAAACATCTTAAAGACCTCTAATAGACGTCTATTTGACATCTAGAAGGAAAAGTCCTATAGAATACACTCTAAAAAAATACGTCTCGCAGATGTAATGCAGACGTCAAATAGACATCTCCGAGATGTACGTGTGCTATCAGGGATGTCTTCATCTGGAAAGCATCTGCTGTGTACAAACATCTGATAGACATCTCTAAGATGTCAGTTTTACATGCATTCTAAATCATAAACATCTTAAAGACATCTAATAGACGTCTATCTGACATCTAATAGGAAACGTCCTATAGAGGCATTGCAGATGAGAAAACACTCTAAAAAATACGTCTCGCAGATGTAATACAGACGTCAAATAGACGTCTCCGAGATGTACGTGTGCTATCAGGGATGTCTTTTAAAGATCGCTTCATCTGGAAAGCATCTGCTGTGTACAAACATCTGATAGACCACTTTAAGATGTCAGTTTTACATGCATTCTAAATCATAAACATCTTAAAGACATTTTCTAAACGTCTATTTGACATCTGATAGGAAACGTCCCATAGAAAACACTCTAAAAAAAATACGTCTCGCAGATGTAATGCAGACGTCAAATAGACATCTCCGAGATGTACGTGTGCTATCAGGGATGTCTTCATCTGGAAAGCATCTGGTGTCTACAAACATCTGATAGACGTCTCTAAGATGTCAGTTTTACATGCATTCTAAATCATAAACATCTTAAAGACATCTAATAGACGTCTATCTGACATCTAATAGGAAACGTCCTATAGAGGCATTGCAGATGAGAAAACACTCTAAAAAATACGTCTCGCAGACGTCAAATAGTCGTTTCTGTTATGGTTATTGATGGTCTCCCTCCAGTGGCATAGTAGCATTATTAAATGGGATTGCTTGGTTGTTAATATTCATTATCCAAGCCTTTGCCACTGGAAGGTAACCAAGCAGAGTCAACATTATGTAATTAATATAATCGTGAATAAGTCCTTCACCGTGCACCAAGCAACGTCTTCGAAACCTTATTAATTAATATTTATAACCCAAACCCTTTGCCATAGTAATTTCGCATGAAGTCTACTTAGTCGCGCGCCGAGATCATCGAGCGAGTCATGCAGTTGCAGCGTCATTGTGTGCTGCTGTTTGAATGAAGTTAGCAGACACTCAAGTCTTCCGCACCCCGACTTAAACCCGGTCTTTGCAGTTGAGCTCAATACAGGACAAGTCAAGAGAAAGATGCCCGTGTTTACAGGTCTGTTTACAAGATGATTTTACATAAACCAAAGTTGGTTTTTAAAGGATGAGAGATGCGCGAGCAGAGGCAGCGCTGTTAGCATGAGGCATTAGCTGCAGGCCTCAAGCGATAGTTTCTGGTTTAAAACAGCGAAGAGCTAAACAAGCAGCAGAAACCCCACAGCAAGCCTTCTGGCGTGCCTTTTATTTAGGAGATGCGTTTATTATTTTATATGGATATTTATTGTGTGCGATATAAATCGTTATATGGGGGATGCATGTTATCATGCCGGCTAGGCGGCTTAGACTTTATTAAAATGCTTTTTAAACTTCTAGCACATATAACACTATACTGTATACAGACTTTACGCCCGCATTTATGCAGAATTGACTAGCGGACTATATGGCACATGTACGCGTTCATTTGAATGTATTTCCATCAATATAGATATATATATATATTTCTGTCTGTCATTTGTGTAGCCCGAAGTAAGTCTCGTGTGGTTAGTGGGTCTTGTGTGTAGACATCTCTGATCAGTTGTGTTAATGGGGTTTCAAGCAAACATTTACAGTACTGCCACATTGTTGCTGTAAGTTTGATTGCATCATATAATAATTGCTGTTAATGGTGTTCATCGTCTGTTTGATTATGTCTTAAATTGATTTTTCCGTACATTTCTGCCATATGTACATTAACTGACAGTCACCACTGATAAGCTACCACTAAATATTGTAGAAACTTCATTTGCTGTAAAGCTGCTTCGCAATGATTTGTATCGTGAAAATGTGGAAGCCCGTTTCCGCCACTGAATAAAAAATAAAAGAGGTA
>NW_015506372.1:107846-109386 GCF_001515645.1 Sinocyclocheilus grahami
AACGACTTTATTCAACAATTCGTCTCCTCCACGTCACCCTGGTGCTGCGTGACGTATCAGCTGTTTACGTCCAGCTGATATTCTCCAAAATGGCACCAGGGTGACGTGGAGGAGACGAATTGTTGAATAAAGTCGTTAATTTTGTAATCTTTGCGTACAAAATTTATTCTCGTAGCTTCGTAAAATTACGGTTGAACCCCTGATGTCACATGGATTATTTTACTGATCTCCTTGCTACGTTTCTGGACCTTGATCGTGGTAGTTACCTTGCTGTCTATGGGAGGGTCAGAAAGCTCTCGTATTTCATCAGAAATATCTTAATTTGTGTTCAGAAAGATGAGGTCTTACGGGTTTAGAACGACATGAGGGTAAGTAATTAATAACAGAATTTTCATTTTTGGGTGAACTAACCCTTTAAGGATATGATCCAAACGGGGTTATCCAATAGTACACCTTAAAATCAGTGTTGATTCCTATTTAGTTCATTAATACTTGTTCTTGGTCTTATTATACGTTTTGTTGACACTAATAGCAGTCACCTGTGCTTCTGACTAGAGAAGCTGCCAATCGTGTGCCTCCGGCTGTCCTTCTCGATAAATGTTACAGCTGTTCATAAATGATATAAATAAATTCCAGACCCACTTTATATGAAGTGTTTTTAACTACTAGGCTATGTTCTTAGATTTGAATTAAGCATTTGATACAGTGCACTTATATTCATGGTGTTTACATTGTACTTATATTTAAAAATACCTTCCTGTAGTTGTATCTGTAATATAACATTTTGTTACATTTCATAATTACACTGTTGATCCAAACCCTACACCTTAGCCCACCCGGCTTAAACCTAATCTAAACCTAACCATACCACAAAACCTGTCCTTAACTTTAACCATACCCACCGCAAAAGCAGCAAACGTATTTTGTAATTCAACATGAACACACAGTACCAAACAATTCATTATATCTAAGGACACCTAATATAAAGTGGGGGCTAAATTCCTATTACCACAATTCAGGTTTAGAAAAAAAAAGAACTTTGCACAGAAGTATACCACTCACGAGAATTAGGCACAGAATATGCATTTAAACAAGATACAAAACCAAGTACAATTTAATATGCAATCAAAAATCCACAAAGTGAATTTATTAAACTCAAGCAATAACAAAGTCAACAAATAGACTCTGCAAAGCTGCAATACAAACTTTTAAACTCTTTTATTAATTCTAGTTAAAACAACAACATGCATTGAAACACTCTAGCAAATTGCATCACGCTCATTGAATTGAGCGCTCAGCGTTCACTAGGTAGTGTGCATGTGACGAACTTGTCCATCTGTATTCACCGCCAGTGTAGTACACTTTGAAAGGCTTGCATGCTCAACTGTGAACTTGACCATCAGTCTCCAAGTCCTGGTCAAAAAAAACCTCCTTAAAAATATGTTTCAACAATCCACTGCTAACTGGCTCCATTCTGTATTAGAACACCCAATACATTTCTGACGGTTCAAATCAAGTTCAACCCATCTTCCTGCTTGAG
>NW_015506372.1:109396-111192 GCF_001515645.1 Sinocyclocheilus grahami
CACTACCTCCTTTCATTCTTAGAACATGATTTGCAGAATGTTAAAGCTGCTTATTTGTAAAGAATGGGCAGAAATGGGGGGAAAAAAGGTCTTTGGAAGCCGTATGTTAGTTTAATATGAAGAGCAGCACAAAATGAAAGTGTTTTTCTTTTCTTCCTTTTCTTTCTGGCTGGCCAGTTTTTGCAATCCAACATGGTTTATAAATGAAGTGTGGATGTGCCGTTTCAGGCCATTATGCTAGGAATATAATATCCCAAGCAAGCAGAAGTAACAATCGTATTGTTTATAAAGACATGAAGGTGAGTGGAAGATTACTGAATTTTCATTTTTGGGCGAGCTGTCCGTTTTAAAGCAGGTGGAGCCTCACATGATGTACTACACTAATTTGGATGTATTTTCTTCACATTTCAGCGTTTTCAGAAGCAAAATCCTTCAGAGATGGGTCAGCTAGTATCGTGATGAATCGGCAAATGTGTTTTTGGTAGTGCAATTGTCTCCAGTAGCAAAATTAGACAAATCTAAGCTAACGTTGTTTCCACAACTTTGCAAAAGAAAAACTAGAAAGATTGATTACAGCAGTTTTTTCATCTCTCCTTCAGACCTTGTATTAGAAACGCCCTCTCAGGTCACAATTGATCAATTTCGGTGGTGTTCAATTATTAATTATTGACTGTTGATAATTGTGAAAAAGTCCACTGGACACACCCAGCTTAGGTTATGCAGTACTGAACTGATGAGTTCATTCAATGCAGACCGCTAAAATGAGCTGTCCTGTGGAGACCGGGATGGTTTGAAACCCCCTGGTTTAATAAAACTATGCATATGTCTTTCTCTATGTGCAGATTTTGTTGTGTCACTGATGTGCCTTCTTGATTTTGGAATCTGATAGTGAATGTGAAATGGGGGAAGGAGAAGTTTGATGCGGTGGAGCTGAATACAGAGGAGCCGCCCATGGTGTTCAAAGCCCAGCTTTTCGCTCTAACGGGGGTTCAGCCAGAGAGACAGAAAGTCATGATGAAAGGTGGAACGCTGAAGGTACTGGATGCGAACCGTAATCGAGAGCATTCGAAATGTGCTGTCCTCTGTTATTGCAGGTGTCTGACGCATTTGACTTTTGTTCACCAGGATGACGAGTGGGGCAACATCAAGTTGAAAAATGTAAGTATATGGCTAAACCTGTTTTCTGGAAGAATCTGAAAATTAAGTTTTGTCCTGTAATCCGAATTCAGCGGTTATTGGTTAAAAAGTGAATAATGGGCTCCAAATGCGTTTGTCCAAAAGTATGCCTTAAAAAAATGAACGTTTATCCTTTTTAGTCCTTAAAGTGTTCATATGATGCGATTTAAAATTGTCCTTTCTCTTTGGAGTGTTACAAGCTCTTGGTGCATAAAGAAGATCTGTTAAGTTGCAAAGACTAAAGTCTCAAATCCAAAGAGATATTCTTTATAAAAGTTAAGACTCTGCCACGCCTACCCGTTTTTTATATTTAAAGAGTTTTTATATATTTTTATATTTAAAGCGAGTTTTTTGAGCAGTGTAGAGTAGCGCTTGTTGTTTGTCATTTCTCCGATCACAAATGCAGACATGGTTTTATGTTTACGCTGCGCGATGCAACGCAACGCGTAAAAAGACAGTATAAGTCATTATAATCCATAATTATGTCCCCACTGGATGCAACGAATGCTTCGTTTATAATGGGTTTTCATGTTTTTGAATCGTCGCTCCGGCCGATTAGCAACATCATATGACCCCTTTAATACATGTACCTGGTCTTATTATGCTCATTGTTGACTACA
>NW_015506372.1:111894-112605 GCF_001515645.1 Sinocyclocheilus grahami
GGAGGGTTTCTGAAGCGCACTGCTACAGCAAGCACTAGCCGAGTATTTGAATGTTGAGCAGCGAGCTCATTGGCTGGTGATTCAAAAAGAACCAATCAGCTGCACCATGTGAATAATGATGTGATTATGTCAGATTGAGTTTGACCCATTGGACTGCGCCATCTAGAGTTTCATAACAGAACTTTGGATTTCTGCTCATTTTCATACTTGAGTAATGCAACACACTATCAATTAACAGTGTGTTGCAAATGCTATTTCATGTTGACACTAAATGTGAGTTTTCTTTAGCTAATCGGGTGTTTTGATTCATGTAGGGGATGACTCTTCTGATGATGGGCTCTGCTGACGCCCTGCCTGAAGAGCCTGTAGTGCGACCCATGTTTGTGGAGGACATGACGGAGGAGCAGCTTGCATCTGCGGTGAGTTTTCAGCCAACCCAGTTTGGATCATCAGATCTGCTACTTTAATATTTCAGCAGAAATCATAGAGAAAAGTTTTAACAGCTGTGAACTTGTTTCTGTAACCTCTGTCATGTTCAGATGGAGTTGCCATGTGGATTGACAAATCTGGGCAACACATGTTACATGAACGCAACAGTGCAGTGTCTACGCTCTGTGCCTGAGCTCAAAGACGCTCTCAGGAGGTACAGTTTAGTCATGTCTTTCATATCAAGTTCAGAGATTTTATTTTCTGTAATGCATCCATGTCTTT
>NW_015506372.1:114989-121398 GCF_001515645.1 Sinocyclocheilus grahami
ATATTTTGCGCTTCCAGTAAGTGAGATGCGGTGCATTAAATTAAAGTTGTCCGAGGATATGACCTAAGTTCTACAATGCATCTGACTATTTGTTTACTTTTCTCTTTTGAATTCACTGCATTGTTTGGATTGGACACTGCCATACTACATGTATATTGAGAGGTTTGCAATACTTCATGCAGTTGAACCTGAGTTTTCTCCAGTTCCATATGAACGTGTGTAATATTTGAAGGTCCTTGACCTGTATGTGTCCAGTATGAAGTGCACCGAGTCAGAGGATGAGGATCCAACTAAAGGCACAGAGAGCCAGCTGCAGCTTAGCTGCTTCATCAATACAGAAGTCAAATATCTCGCCACTGGACTCAGATTGGTGAGTGGGACGTCCCATACAAACAGCTGGAAGTACCACCAGAGCTCACAGTCCCTGTTCATCTTTATCTTTTCCTCATTGTATCTAGAGGCTACAGGAGGACATTACAAAGTTCTCCCCATCCTTGAAAAGAAACGCCCTCTATATCAAATCGGTATGCTTTATCTTCTGACTTTTGTGGCATCTTTGGAGAAATGCTCTTTTGTTCAAGTGTTTTCTCTTTCGTTCAACAATGAAATGAACAGTCACTTGTTATGTTACTGCATTTAAGTCCAAAATCAGCCGTCTCCCGGCATACCTCACGGTTCAGATGGTCCGGTTCTTTTACAAAGAAAAAGAGTCTGTGAATGCCAAAGTCCTTAAGGTAGGTCATTTGCTCTGGAGTGAGTCAGCCTATGAAGTCTTGATTTGTTGTATTGATTTGTTATTTTGTGTGCATTTTAATTTTGCTGCGTTTAGGATGTCAAATTTCCTCTTATGCTGGACGTCTATGAGCTGTGCACTGCTGAACTGCAGGAGAAGATGGTTTCTGTGAGGTCAAAGTTCAAGGTGGTTGAAGACAAGAAACTGGAGATGCAGCAGCAGCCGAAAGCAAGTGCCCTGTGATGTCAAACTGAACGCTTCATGCATTTAGAGAAACTGCCCGTCAAATCATTTTATTTCTCATTCAACAGGAGAATCTGAAGGTTGGGGCTCCAAAGGAAACAAAATACGAACCTTTCTGTTTTTCTGAAGGTAAATGCTTGCTGCAAAGCTCTTTTCCATTTCAAACATGGTTCTGAAAGTTTACTCTGCGGGTGGATTTATAAACTCATAACTTTGTCTTCTCTATAGACTTGGGCTCCAGCAACAGTGGTTACTACGACCTGCAAGCGGTTCTGACACATCAGGGGCGATCCAGTTCATCTGGCCACTATGTCGCCTGGGTTAAAAGGAAAGAAGGTCAAGTATTGTCAATGTCTCTCAAACGCCAGAGCGACGTTCATGGTCCCCATGCATTAAAGGGATAGTTCACCTTCAGTTGCTGGTCCCCATTGACTTTTATCTCCATATAGTGCATAATAAAGTAGTTTATTGGCGCCACCTGCTGTCAGAGAGTGAATTTGCATTCTCATGCAGCCCGTCTGCTGTTTTTGTTTCGTTCCGATGTTTTATGTAGTGTAGTTTCACAAAGCTAGTCAGACCATTCTGTTTTTGCTTCAAACTTCGAAATTACGCAGTCTAATTTAGGTTAAAAACTGCTCAAGCAGCATGCGGCATCTTTGTTTGAATTGTGATTAAAATCCAGCGGTCGCCTCTAATTTTAAAAGGAAAGAGCACAGGCAAAGCCTTTGTTAATATGAAGAGATTTCTTCATTTATTTGATTTGGGATTTGTTTCAACATTTTCAGTTTAGTTTTTTGACATTTCAGTTTTGATTTAAAAAAAAAAACATGAGAATCCTATCATGAAATCAGTAGTGGGAAACGTATCGCATTGTGAGTTGAGTGAAAAGATAAAAAATCTAGAACTCAAGCTGCTTTTTTTTGGACAGCGTCGCCGTTTATTGCTTCTGATGCAGTTTGTGAGTCCAATCCTGTTGCTGGAGGGCCAAGTCCTGCACAGTTTACCTCCAAACTGCCCGACACACTTTCCTGGAAGTTTCCTTGATTAGCTGGTGCAGGTGTTTTTAGGATTGGACACACATGCTGTAGGGTGTTTTCCTATTCTAGCTGATGTTGACCCCCCACCTCTCTCTGAACAGATGAATGGGTGAAGTTTGACGATGATAAGGTCAGCGTTGTGACCCCTGAGGACATCTTGAAGCTGTCTGGTGGTGGTGATTGGCATATAGCATACGTCCTTCTGTATGGCCCTCGACGTCTGGAGATACTGGAGTAACAATGGTTCAGAGGAGACTTAAACCATAATTGCCATTTCAGAGCACTGTCTGTATAGATGTGCAAATAAATTTTGGTGTCTTTAAAAACATGACCTTAATATTTCCTGAACTCTTCATGCATCAACACAAGTGGCATTTTTAAGGGTGCTTTTTTTGGATGATAGATTGCTTGACTCGCGATCCTTGTTTGGATTTGGAGCAGTGGTTTTATAAATGTTTTCTATATGCATTGAATATTTTTTTTTTTTTTAAGCCTTGTGAAAAGGTGTTCATGCTCAATAGACAGTATCCCACCGCAGGTGACTTGGTATATAAATTTGTTCTTGGCCACAAGTTTCAGACTTACAAATGCATCAAGAGGTATAATACTAGGATCTCATAAGAAACGCAAATTGTTTACTATGCTGTGTGCGTGTGTGAATTTCATATCAAAGCACTTTGAGAGGATGTCTTTATGCTCAACTACTGCTTCTGTCACTGTAAACTCATCTGTCTTTAAATACTCAAATCAGAGTAAGAAAACTTGAGCTCTGTAATATGTTATTGACTACTGGCTCTTCATAAACGGTGAAATAAACATGCCATTGACAGTCTTGTGTGTATTTTACAAACAAAACGATCTGATCCATTTCAAATGAACATTTATTTCAAGAATGTAAAGAATGCATTTCATTGAAGTACAGCAAAAGCATACAGTCAATTTAAAACCAAACAAGGAAATGTTGCTGATGTGGAGTTATGTTTCGCTGAGACCTTCCGAGATGTTACTGAAACCAGCCGAGTTCAGAGCTGTGACCAGGCTCTCCATCGTAGCTTGAGGGCCTTCTCGGTCCTGCCAGGCCACCAGCAGCATCTTGGCCTGCAGTTCTACATCCTCGCTGTCAGACTCGATCACGCGGATCTCCTTCTCGCTCATCTCCAGATGGTCTGCCACAGTCTTCCACTTGGACCCAAGCTTGGCCGCGATCTCATCCATCTGACTGTTGGTCACCGCCTTGCTCTGAATGCTGGGACCTGGGGGGGGAAAAAAAAAGTTCACTTGGTTATCAAACGAGCTTTGCCACGCTCTTATGCTAGCTTAGATCCAGAATCTAATGTTATAAACATTGACAACACTAAGGCATCATAGGCCAGGAGAGTGGGACATTCGCTTTCAGTGCTATCAGGCTAAAGTTAGCATTTTCCAAGATCTCCTATTGCACCTTTAATAAGATTAGCTTATTAGTGTAAGGCAACATGTCTTCTGCTGGCAGACCATTAAAATAATTGGAGAAGGCATCCGGATGATCTATGTTCTAAATATTTTTGGTGATCACATCTGACTGCTACTTCAAACAATGCTGTGAAACCCAACACGTCGTCATGCTTCTGTGGCTGCCGATGCTGCGCTTGACTGTAATTGCTGCTTTTTGTGCCTAGCCAGTAAAGTTTAAACCAGTGTTTCCCAAACCTTTCGTCCACATTTTGGATGTCTGTCAGAAATTGCACACTTAAAAGTGGTACCTACTCAGAGTATACGATTACTTTGAGAACATTAAAAAAAAGTAAGTTCTATGTAGTACATTCCCCATGTTGTCATGGTCACGTGACTTATCATAATAATATATACTTTGGGGTAACACTGGTTTAAATCCCTTATTTCGTCTAGCTCTCTAACAACACATCCTAAAATAATTACAATCCACTAGTGACTACCTCCGTATGTGCTATGTGGCTGTGGCAGCTGAACATTTTCCCTATTTTCTCTGCTCGCCTCAAGCTAAAATGAATTCTGTTGTCTTTGAAACTTTTATCCTACATTCACGGCAGATAGATGAAGGCGTCATTCTGTTATGATGCTTCGGAAACAAAACCGAAAGTACAAAGTCATCTTCAAAGCAAATGCCGCCACTTTGATGCAAACGTACTGCCGTTCTGATCCACAAAATACAGTGTGAACAGAATCCAGCAGGCAGGGCAATAGTAATTAAAATGGCTTTTGATTTTTCATTAAAAATAAAGGCCAAACTCACTGTCATTGCTGTCTTTTAACAGGTTATCTCCATTCTCATCATCATCCTCCTCTCCTGTTTTTATCTCCTCAGAAGGAAGGTCCTTCTGTTTGAAGAGAAACATAGATAAAGTTAAGTTTTCGGATTTTAAACCATTGCTTAAAATATTGAACATCTGAGTAAAATAGTGAGCAGAATATTTGAGTGAATTTTGTCATTTAAATTACATTATATTTACACCATCCTCCACTAATGTTGCCACCTTTGGTAAATATGAACAAAATGGATTAACAAAAAACTGTTTTGTTATTTCTCCTCCATTCAGAAAGTTAGAAAAACCTAACCTTTAAAATAAAATTACACACAAAGGTTTTATTGGCATCTATGGTTCCATGAAGAACTTTTGACATCCATGGAACTTTTCCATTACACAAAAAGTACTTTACAGTGGGAAAGGCTTCTTTAGATTATTAAAAGGAAAAAAATTGCTCTTTTAAGAACTGAACCTAAAATGGTTCTAATGCATCGCTGCCCAAAAAAAAAAAAAAAGCTTGCTTTTTACAAAAATTTTTTTTTAAAGTGTGGTGAGGGGTGCCAATAATTGTGGAACGCATAGATTTAAAACTAATATGCTTCAGTTATTTTAATAATTAGATTTCTGTGAATATTTTTAATGGAAGACCAAAAGATTTTTCCCATGGCCTGTTTTGCTCATATTTACCAAGGCTGCCAATATCTGTTGACGCCACTATTATATCAGCCACTGAAAAGCCTGAATGTCATCTACAGTACATTCTAGAAAACTCTGTAGTGGTTGATAATGTGGATGTCCACTCACAGGAAGCTCTTTGGCCAGTTTGATGACCATGTTTTCCAGATAGTCTGCCAGACTCTTGAACTGCTGGTTGGTGGGCTGGAAGAAGTGAGGACTCCTTCTGGAGAGCAATCGCAAGGCTCGCCAGCCGTAGTTTGAGTTATGCACAACTCTGAGAAATGACGACAAAGAATTCATTTATTCTGATCTATTGTGATGCATAGTTTGATCATTTAGGAGACTGAATTAGTAAATCTCTGTACTTGTACTCATCCTCCACCATGTTAGTTGGATCTGCCTGCTCGATAGCTTCTACAAAAAATTCCTCCAGTGATGGCATGAACTCCCTTTAAATCGAGACATGTATTAATGCAACATTTCTCGCATAAAGCATCTGTGAGCAAGCGTTTGCCAAACACAAACCTGCTATCTGACTTGCAGGCCTCCATGTTGTCAGGGTTTAGATTCCAGAGCCTCGTGAGTTCCTCACTGTTGATGGTCAAGAACAGCAGAAATGCAAGATAAGATCTGAATCGAAGACTTCACCTCTGTTACACAGCAATCAATTACTATCTTACTTTCCCATGAGGATTTTGCGATCTGGGCCCTTCCCCAAAAAGTCCTCTGGTGCTTGTCTCTTTCTGCTGGGACGGACGGGTTTGGTCTCTGCTGGCCTGAGAGAGAAACAACTCTATTCACATTTCCATTCAGAACTAAAAAATTTAAGAGTGAAATCTTTTTCTGTTTATAAGGTTATGGATACTTAAGTAAAGTGACGCCCACTTTTATCATGCCATCATGTTATTAAAGTGACATTTTTCATTTTTGTCTTTGATTATTACAGATTTTGGGACCCCAGCACATTTCTTCACTGGTGTGGTTCTGATCCAGCAAATTACCTTTTCTTAAAAAGATGTTATTTGCGGGCTCATACAGATTTTTTTAAAGAGTTAAATTCAAGCATGCTTCCAGCACTTCCGAGCTTTTCATGTTTATTATAAACTATAATAATTCTTCAAGTCATTATATATAATTGGCTGCTAGTTGCAATGTTTTGGAGTTAATTCAATCATCAAATAAATAAGACAGGATTCCAAGCCAATACTTACAAAATACAGTGATTGAAATCTCAACGTTCAATGAATCTGATATAAATTACAAGCAAATACCACTTGAAAGCGATTTGCTCCAATAGCAAAAAACTTACAGTAGTCAGAAAACAGAAAAGTTACATTTACAGTCATTTCCTCAGCAGCTCTATTAGAAACCACTTTGAAGCGCTGTTGACTATTTTTGTACTTAAATACATTTTGACTCTAAAATTAATCATTTCAAGTTTGAAATGTTTGCAC
>NW_015506372.1:123459-124594 GCF_001515645.1 Sinocyclocheilus grahami
CATTACAATCGCATTCGATTAATCGTGCAGCCCTAAACTGATCTTGTGCTGTTTTATTTATGTAATACCTTTCTTTCACAAAGCTTGGACAGCCTTCATTTTTCCAAGAGTTCCAGTTTTCCTCTGTGTTCAGGATGTGCTGTTGAAGATATAATGAATACATTAAAGTGAAATTATAAAGCTTTTGGAGCACTAGGCTGCAATTTCTATACGTGTTCAACTAAAATCCATACGCCCAGAGGTGCGTATACTTTGCAGATACTACTTACCTCAACCATAGACGCAAACTTGTCACCATCTGGAGGGGTTTCTTTCAGTAACTTAAATGAAAAGTAGGAGTACAGTAATAAATGAATATGTAGCACACACCTCCAATCAGTGATTCTTAAGATTAAAACAAACCTGATAGACTAGTTTGGTTGTGTCCTCAATCCACAAAGACTGATCGTCATTCAAAGCACAGCTGGAACTGCGAAGGTTAGAGAGAAATTGCAGTAAAAAAAAAATTTGGCAGGGCAAACTGTACATTACTCTTATCCTTACAGCTTGGAAAGTCTGCATTATGACTAAAATGATGCTAAACATGCTTGCTGTTTCCCCTGACCTCTTGAACTTGACCTGGCCCTTGAGATACTGGAAGAGGATGAGATACTGAAGCAGAATGTGTCGTCTGAAGTTGCTGTCACTCAGCTGAAGGTCCATCAACTGCAGAAAGAGGGCAAATTTGCTTTGTGTTACCAGGCCAACAATGACAGAAGTGTACTTATAACAGCAAGGCTTTCTTATTGAACATTTGATTAATAAAGACTGGAATAACCAACTTTCTCACTGGTGAGGAACTTGGCAAAGTAGACGTGGTCTCCAGCAGCAGTCCTCATCTCCTCCAGCTTTTTCTTTGAGGCCTGCATGTCATCCAGTTTGTAGCTCTTGAACACAGCTAGTGTCTCATCTGAATACTGCACAGAGAGCACAATTTAGGGGATACGGGTGGACCATAAATGTCAACTGTTTCTAGTCAGTTCTCCTCTAGTTCACACAGGTGGCCTATCAGAGTGACCACAGATATACTGTAGTCCATCACATGTAAACTATGGACAACCACAAAGTGTGCATATACTTTGACTACATTTAAAAC
>NW_015506372.1:124722-126247 GCF_001515645.1 Sinocyclocheilus grahami
TAATAACACTAGTATTATTGCACTTCATTAAATAATAAAAATAAAGTGCAATAATACGCTTAATATTGTAAAATAAAAATTATATTATTTTATAGTACACTTAAATACAATGCTAATATTTACATTTTCAATTTCTTTTATTTGTTGAATGAATTTCCATCAGTCAAACCTAAAATCAGCAAGCTTTTATTTTGGCAGGTTGCTCTGAAACTGGCAGTGCATAGCCTAAATTTATGCTTTTAGTTCGAATGGAAATCTTATACAGTATTACATTTAGTCGATCTAAAACAGTGATTGTGCATTAACAGCGGTCAACCATGTCAGTATGCAAATGAGCGGTCTGAACATATTTACCCAGTGCATTTTTTATTTTGGTTGTGCATACTCATGCTATATCCTACTTGAGGTCGGAGTTGGTAACCAAGACGTCTTAAGTGCAGAACCTTCAAGGGTTGATTCATGAACTATCACCCTTTTAACCTTAATAAATACATTTAACTTCAAATGAATCCAACATGACTGCCTTGGAGGAAGATTTTGGTTTGGATAAAACCATCAGATAACTGAATGAGCAAATACCTTAAGGAAAGTCATCCATGAGAACTTGTCGTAGCACTGTACAGGGTTTCTGAAATAGTCCTGCAGGGTCCAGAATTTTCTGTACAAGTTGTAGTCAATAGGAATGGTGCTACAAAACAAAAGCCCTCTGAATTAGACTCTAATGAATAAGCGTTTAATAACAGACAAAATAGAGCAAAAGCAAGACACTGAGTCGTAACTTAAGAGGATGTGAAAATACAAATATTGTTTACCAGGGAGCAGGTGCATCTTCATCACCCATCTCTCCCTCCTCCACGTCCATCCCCTCCTCTTTAACCTCTGTGTGCTTGGGGGGGGGGAAATGAAAACATGTCTGACATCTAATGTAGAATCTGCTGAACTGTCTGCTTGCATGAACTTTCAAAAATGCATGACTAAGTAAATCAAACCCAACATCTGTCAGCATGACTTTACCTGCAGTCCAAGTGTGCTATCCTGCTCATTTTTATTGAACACTGTGATGTTATCAAGGTTGAATTGACTCTGTAAGTTCAGGCCTGTAATACAAGGATAAAACATCAAGTCATAAAATAACCACTGAACAAAGAACCAAGAAATGTAACAAAGCATACCTGATTTTTCTGACAAAGGAAAGAGACGTGCTAAAAACAGCTGGATTCGTCCACAAAACACTGTATTCTGAGACTTCGAGAGTCTCCTGAGGAGGTCTGTAGACAAACACATTGGAGATGTTAGGCTTCTCAAACACATTCGCAATAAAGAATACTGCTGAAGAAGATATACCTCAATGTGTGCGCATTAGCGCTGGGTATCGAGACAGAATTCATGATTTGATTTAAATGTTTATATTTCAAAATACCATAGCAGAAATGCAATTATACCATTAAAAATTACAAAACACGTTTTGATTATAAAATACATTTTTTTATAAAAACTGACAACTTAAATGTTTGTTTACTAGAAG
>NW_015506372.1:126257-127127 GCF_001515645.1 Sinocyclocheilus grahami
AGAAGGGTGTTTTAAGATGTAGTATGCATATTACATGTTGTACCAATCCTTTAGAAAAAAAACCCCATAAATAAAACTTAAACTTACCATTGCACATTCTTAACAAGTAATTTTTTCCAGCAGAGTAAAACGCATTCTGTAAAAAAAGAGCAAATAATAATACAGCTGCAAACAGCAATTAAGGGGTCAAGATAATGGGAAGAAGACTGACTGACCATAGCTATACCAGTTTACAAAAAAAGTGACGACACGAATAAAAAGAGTATATTACAAACCATATTTGCTACGGTATAAATGTCCTCTTAACTGTGTGCAAAATTTCATAATTTTCCATGCAAGCAGTTCTTTGGGTTGTCAGGAAGGATTACACTCCTTTGGTCCTATATACAGGTGCATCTCAATAAATTAGAATGTCGTGGAAAAGTTAATTTATTTCAGTAATTCAACTCAAATTGTGAAACTCGTGTATTAAATAAATTCAATGCACACAGACTGAAGTAGTTTAAGTCTTTGGTTATTTTAATTGTGATGATTTTGGCTCACATTTAACAAAAACCCACCAATTCACTATCTCAACAAATTAGAATACTTCATAAGACCAATAAAAAAACATGTTTAGTGAATTGTTGGCCTTCTGGAAAGTATGTTCATTTACTGTACATGTACTCAATACTTGGTAGGGGCTCCTTTTGCTTTAATTACTGCCTCAATTCGGCGTGGCATGGAGGTGATCAGTTTGTGGCACTGCTCAGGTGTAATGGAAGCCCAGGTTTCTTTGACAGTGGCCTTCAGCTCATCTGCATTTTTTGGTCTCTTGTTTCTCATTTTCCTCTTGACAATACCCCATAGATTCTCTATAGGGTTCAGGTC
>NW_015506372.1:127623-134534 GCF_001515645.1 Sinocyclocheilus grahami
TGACGTTCACTCAAATTCTTGAATCGATTTGACAATCCTCATAAGGCTGCGGTTCTCTTGGTTGGTTGTGCATCTTTTTCTTCCACACTTTTTCCTTCCACTCAACTTTCTGTTAACATGCTTGGATACAGCACTCTGTGAACAGCCAGCTTCTTTGGCAATGAATGTTTGTGGCTTACCCTCCTTGTGAAGGGTGTCAATGATTGTCTTCTGGACAACTGTCAGATCAGCAGTCTTCCTCATGATTGTGTAGCCTAGTGAACCAAACTGAGAGACCATTTTGAAGGCTCAGGAAACCTTTGCAGGTGTTTTGAGTTGATTAGCTGATTGGCATGTCACCATATTCTAATTTGTTGAGATAATGAATTGGTGGGTTTTTGTTAAATGTGAGCCAAAATCATCACAATTAAAAGAACCAAAGACTTAAACTACTTCAGTCTGTGTGCATTGAATTTATTTAATACCCGAGTTTCACAATTTGAGCTGAATTACTGAAATAAATGAACTTTTCCACGACAGTCTAATTTATTGAGATGCACCTGTATATATCCAATTCATATAACTTACAAAAACTAAGCACTACCAACTACAAGTTCCAAACTTACAGATTTCCATGTAGAGACATTCTCTTCAACAAAGGAGAAGATTTTGTCGCACTGGTCCAGAGGGAGACAGTCGAGAACATCTCCCAGCAGAAGAAAAGGCGTGGTGGCAGAGCAGACGCCTTTATGAAAACAACACATCAATGCAAACAGATCGATGATCTGAAAATCTTTTGTTTTATACTTTAATATTTATGTAAACCGCTGGTGCTGCACACATACCTTCAGTCACGACGTCTATACTGATGTAGATCAGAGAAAGGAAATCTTCAACGTTTGCTTTCTGCTTCACCTGCAAATCAAATCATCATCATACACAACGATAACTCATAAGCAAAATAATGCAAGTATTCTACAGTGAACATGATATTGAATGGTGCACAAAGGAGAAGCAGTGGACTCACGATCTGCTCTTCAAGAACGCCACGCAGGGCTTGATCAAGAGTGGCTTTCTTCTCGGTTTCACTGTAAAGAAACAAAATAAATCACACAGAGAATCTCAACCTTTTGGCGTACCGGACCCCAGTCCAATTCAGAACCATCCTCAAGGACCCCCAGAACAAAATGGACTCGTATCATTTGTGTCTTTGTGAGGACCAAACGCAGTCAAGTATAATTCAAGTTAGCTGACTTGTCCAGTATTTGGCCATATCATCAGCTATATTGGATTTTTCCCTTCATGGGAACATGTCAAAATATACAACATTTATACAAAAATGCATACTTTATGCGGACCCCCTGGCCTTATGTCAAGGACCACTAGGACCCCTGGTTGAGAAACACTGGTGTAATCTGCAACAACTTAAGATGCTTTAAGCAAATAAACATACAAATGAAAACAAAACCATGAAAGTCTTGATAAAGATCAATTATTACTTTCCAGGCAGGTGGCTGAATGCGTTGGTCAGGGGTTTGCAGTTCCTGATATCTACAGCACTTTTAGCAGCAGCCTGGAAGAAATAAAGTTAACGTTAGTTTGATCAAATTTGAGTACAGTGGTTATAGCATTTATGACAAAAACACTAAATGTGGCACGATATCACGTGGTTTCCAGACACAAGTCACACCAAAGTACAGTGAAAACGTTATTTTTATTCATGTAACATAGTAATCCCATGTTTTTCATTTAGTAACACGGTATTTCCATCATAGTACCACATTATGTCCTCCACAAACACCATCATCTGTTTTAAAGTATTCACTAACAAATTACTGTACACACGTCTCGAGTCCAATAGGCCCAATGCATCTCATAGAGATAGAGACAGACAGACACTCACACACACACACACACTCACACACTCACACACACACACTCACACACACTCACACACACACACTCACACACACTAAAAGATTGTGCCCACATAAAAAATAAATATATCAAATAAACTTATTTCAGACTCTGATCTGCTTACCTGTAAATGAGCTTCAACTTGAGATGAAACCCATGCATATAAAACGTTCACTGAAACCGATGCGTCTGCGTCAATTAGGAATGAGAGTGTGACGTAACGCCGCGTTGAGTTCTTCTTCCGTTTTTTGGCGTGTTACATCCTGTGTGCATATCGCCACCTACTTTTGCTGTTATGCAGTCATGGTTTATTTATCAATTTATTCCTTGTTTTTGCTTTTCCTGTTCTTACACCCGTATATACACAAATATTCCTACTTAAATAATTATTCGATGCTCCATCCCATTCCTTCTCCCCAGGCTCCACCTGGCGCTGCGTGTTCAGCTCCTCCAGACTAAATCCGTGGTCCCTACAGATCCAGAATAGAATAGAGCATCGGCATTCTATATTTTAAATCCTTTCACTTAACCCAGAAGTATATATGTATTTTATTAATATCATGTATCCTTCTCTATCTCTGTTAAACTCATATCCTAATAAGTATTCCAAATCCTTATTTACCTTACCTTTCTTGTTTAAATATGATATTAATTCCTTTCTTTCTTCATCATACCTTGTACAATTATATATTACATGCTCCACTGTTTCTTTCTCCCCACAATTCCCACACAGCCCAGTCTCATGTATTCCAGTTATGAACAGTGAAGCGTTCAATCCCGAGTGTCCAAGTCTCATCCTGGTTATAATAACCTCTTCTTTTCTATTTCTACCACTTACACTTCTTTTAGTATTAACCATTTTTTTAATATTATATAAATGCCTTCCCTTATTACCTGTATTCCATATACCCTGCCATTCTTTAATAATATTTTCCTTAATGATAGTTTTAATTTCACATTTACTTAAAGGAACATTAAAATCTATTACTTCTCTTCCTAAAGCATTTTTTGCTAATTCATCAGCAGATTCATTACCAGTTATTCCCACATGTGCTGGCACCCAGCAGAATCCAACTACCACACCTTTTCTTTGTATACGCCATAATAATGTAAATATTTCACACAACAAATCTTCTCTAGAAGATTGCCGAGTCACTTCCGGTTCTCCTTCTTCTTCGTCAGTTTAAATGTATCGGCGACACACATGCATATCTCCACCTACTGGACTGCCGTGCAATCATTTTATTATTATTATTATTATTATTATTTTTATTTTTTTTAAGATTTTTGCTTTTCCTTCAATCCGATGCAATATGACTCCCTTCATAACTCTTTAACCCTTTAACTGTCACGCCCCCCCCATTTATTTAAATAGGCATGCAGGTGCACTATCCAAACTTAAATTGTTTTAATTTATGAACACTTTGGAATACAGACATAAGGTTGGTCTCCTTTTAAAGAAGAAAATCAGCAAATTATCGGACATTTTTCAAAATATTTTAGTATCAAAAATGTATAGTAGTTTAAATTTACTGTAAAGAAAATGCACTATATTAATTTTATTTTATGTATAATAAATATTTTATATAACAGGTTTTAAAATAACAGGCTATAAAATTATAGCCTTATGTCTAAATAAGTTATGTTCCAAATTTGAAGTTGATATGAAAAAAATGGAGGTTCCGGTGAGATTTTATTTAAGGCGTTATACCACAAACAGCCACCGGGTAACACCCAAACTCCCGCAACATAACAAGATAATATCTTCTATTACATACGACTTTGGAGAAGAGGCTTGGCAGGGAAGGGGTAGAAACAAAACACTCTAATTTTAAAATCGTCTGCCAATGCCAAAGCGGTCGTGATGATAACTTACCGTAAATGTATCTCTGGCTTCAGTGAAGTCGAAGTAAGACGGCGGAGACATCTTTACTGGCGCTTTGTCTGTCTGACCCGATCCACTTCCGGTTCTTCTTCTTCTTCTTCTTCCGTTTTTTGGCGTGTTACATCCTGTGTGCATATCGCCACCTACTTTTGCTGTTATGCAGTCATGGTTTATTTATCAATTTATTCCTTGTTTTTGCTTTTCCTGTTCTTACACCCGTATATACACAAATATTCCTACTTAAATAATTATTCGATGCTCCATCCCATTCCTTCTCCCCAGGCTCCACCTGGCGCTGCGTGTTCAGCTCCTCCAGACTAAATCCGTGGTCCCTACAGATCCAGAATAGAATAGAGCATCGGCATTCTATATTTTAAATCCTTTCACTTAACCCAGAAGTATATATGTATAATGCATTTTTCTGTCACAAATGTCTAGATTTCTCTGTCAATATTACTTATATCTCACAATATACCACCAAATATGCAATCCTGAGACTCAGACCTTTCCAAATATATGTTTTTTGTCAAGATTATGAAAAGTTTTGAATCTAAAAGCGCGTAATGCATTTTGTAATATGCCACTAAGGGGGAGGAGACCGCCAAAATATTTTAAAGTACCATTTCCATGCTAACGCAATGTCTGATTTCGAAATGGTTTTCACAGGATGAATCTTGGGCTTCTAAGCTTCAAAATGATATATGATTTATGATGACTACTAAAAGATTTGATAGAGAAAAAAGACAACAAAAAAAAGAGCGCCAAACGTCCCACAGGTGGGACCAAAATGATATATGATTTATGATGACTACTAAAAGATTTGATAGAGAAAAAAGGCAACAACAAAAAGAGCGCCAAACGTCCCACAGGTGGGACGGTGACCGTTAAGGTTAACCCTAGGGGTTAAACAAATATGGTCACATTAAATAAAACAAACAAAAAATCTTCTAAGAAGCAGAGTCGTGATGATTTTCACGCTACACTGATGACTTGGTGGCGCGCCGCTACTTTAGCCATGAAGAAGAACTTTACCTGGAGGACCACTAGAAGAGCACACTTGTCATCAAATTATTTGTTTCAAGGTAGTCACATATTAACTCTTCATGATAAATTAAAGTAATACTGTTTGTAGGCTATATACTGTATTACAGGGTCTAGACAGGCGTGGGATTGTTTTGCACGCAAATGTAAATGTTTCCGAAAATTGCATCACCATCCCACAGTATCTGTGTGCAGCCTATGTATATATATATATAGCCTATATACAGTATCTCACAGAAGTGAGTACACCCCTCACATTTTTGTAAATATTTTATTATAAGTTTTCATGTGACAACACTGAAGAAATGACACTTTGCTACAATGTAAAGTAGTGAGTGTACAGCTTGTATAACAGTGTAAATGTGCTGTCCCCTCAAAATACCGTAACTCAACACACAACCATTAAAGTCTAAACCGCTGGCCACAAAAGTGAGTACACCCCTAAGTGAAAATGTCCAAATGAGATACTGTATATACTGTATACACACACACACACACACACACACACACACACACACACACACAGGTTTACATTTGTGAAAAGTGTGGACATCCCATAGGTGTAATGGTTTTTATACTGTACAGACCGTATATTCTATTGCCCTACACCAACCCTACCCCTAAACCTACCCCTCACAGGAGACTTTCTGCTATTTCAGATTTTCAATACACTCCATTCTGTGTGATTTATAAGTGTTTTGAAAAGTGGGGACACGGGGTAATGTCCTGAAAAGTCACCATCTCCTTGTAATACCTGTCATACCTTTGTCATTATACAAATGTATGTCCTCATTTGTCTAAAAAACGCGCGCGCACACACACACACACACACACATGTAGTTGCAGAAAGAACATTGTGCTCAAAATCAACCTAAAATGCCAAATATGCCTAATTTCGGATAGTAAAGATCCATTTCCAAAAGTGTTATGATCTCTCTCCTACTGATACAAGTAGGGAAGTAGGGATGAGTATTGTTAAGGTTTTAATGGTTTTACTACTCTTACAATAGGCCTAGGCCTACTGCTTAACAATCTGGTGCTTCTTATCGACTTTTTTTTTTTTTTTTTTTTACAAACAAATTGGCTTTATATTCTGAAACGTAAAAATCTATACCAAAGAAACAGTATGTTCGAACAAATTACAATTAGGCTATAAAAAGCAAATGAATATAAAACATATATAAAAATATAAAACACCTATTTGTAATTGCACCACTATGAAGGCATTTTATACATAAAATTCATCTGTAATTTTTCTACTAAAGAAAAAAAAGGCTAACCAACAGCAGAATTCAGGTAAATAATATCTATATTATAATTAATAATTTATGTTAAGTTTGGACTTTTAAGGAGGAACGAAGGCGCTATGAAGGAAAGGAAGGTTTGCTAGATGAAATGCAGCACAATAATCGCTTTGCCTCAAACATTTTGCTTTCATAATCTTTAGAAGCCAAATTCGAAATCGAAAATAAAATTTGATTAATTCAACAGTCCTAAAGTGCAAGAGAAATCTCGCTTCTTGCCAAAGAATTTTGAACGCAGGTGCTGATGGGGTGCTGGATCATTGACAGAGGGAGCTGGGCAATTAATAGTAAATATAACCAAAACAGGTTATTATTTTTTTATATGAATAATAAAATAAATATAAGGAAAATTCGCCAACTCGATTTAGTAATATTCTCTAATTATGTCCGTATGAAAAGGTGAATTTCTGTTAAAGGTGACATATCATGAAAATCGGACTTTTCCAGGTTGTAAGTGCTATAATCAGGTCTCCGGTGCATCTACCAACCAAGGAAACGTGAAAAAGATTAACCCAGTAACTTTGTTTTGGTAAGCCTTTTTCTGCACGCGTCTGAGAAAACAAGCGCATCTGATTTCGCTCCCTCTGTGACGTGGCAAAGGGAACTCATTATAATATTACCATCCCTTAATCTGTAATTTGATTTCTCAAGCCACAACGGTGTACCAGCCACGGCGAAAGTTTGAGCAGAACATGCTAACTGTTCTGTCTTTGGCTGCACAGATGAGCACTGAACACTGTTTAGAGTCCCAGCCTCAGAGGAGACGAGAGAGCAGTGCATTTATT
>NW_015506372.1:134707-139677 GCF_001515645.1 Sinocyclocheilus grahami
GTGACGTGGCAAAGGGATCTCATTATAATATTACCGCCCCTTAATCTGTAATTTGATTTCGCAAGCCACAACGGTGTACCAGCCACGGCGAAAGTTTGAGCAGAACATGCTAACTGTTCTGTCTTTGGCTGCAGAGACGAAACAGAACAGTTTAGAGTCCCAGCCTCAGAGGAGACGAGAGAGCAGTGCATTAATTAATATATTTACTGAATATTGCTGCTGCCACCCAGATCTAACATAAACAAGCGATTTATTTCCCAGCTGTTTACCTTCACAGACATAACCGACTGTTTTTGTAACTCGTGTGTTTTTAACGTAAACTTGTGTGAAAGAGAACTTAGTTTAGTGCTCACATGCTGTGACAGCCGCTTTCTGTGCGTGTGCTTCAGATGTGTGCGCTCAGAAAACCCTATATCAGAAGTTTAAACTCATATGGTTTAAAATGCATAATAATAAACATGATAATCAGAACCAAAACAGATGTTCTTAGCAGGTACAGCTGTAAAGGCGCAGCTCTATTCTGGAAAAGGGGGCGGGGAGCAGCAGCTCATTTGCATTTAAAGAGACAGGCCCGAAAAACAGCGTGTTTCTGCTTCCACTCAAAATAGGCATGCAATGTTGGTTTTTGGATTTAGGTTTTATTTTGTATTATCTTGTTTGTCATGTGACTTCCTGTTCCCTCACATGTTCTTGCCATGTGCTCCCTTAGTCATGTGTCATGTGACCCCCTTTGTTTGATTTATATAGTCCTCCTGTTGCTGTGTGAAGTTACAAACAACTATGATGAATTCATTTTACCTTTGTTCTTCACTTAGTTTATTTATTTGTAGTAAGACAGTGGATTCTGATGTTATAATAATGGTAATGGAGACAGACCTTTAATCATCTTATTTTTAAGAATAATATATATATATTTAATCTGACATAAACCATCAATGCAGTATTACTTATAATTGAAGTATTATACAGATCTGCAGACCTAATATCCAGTCAATTTATATCTGTCTAGAGACGAGTTTGCCCGGTGGTTCTGCATGGAATCCATCTTTACTCAGCTCCTGCAAAGCAAAAAACAAAACACAAAAAAAGAAAGAAAGAAAAAAGACAAACACAAGTCAGAACTCTCAAAAATGGGAGAAATTGTATATTACTAAAAAAAAAAATAAAACCCTGAGATTACCCTGTTACAGGATTAGCAGTGCAGAATAAAGATGGTGGATGAGGTGTTTTAATGCTATCATCCGGAGTATGAATCCATCTTTATTCCATATCTAATCAATTCTAAAATAAATGGCCTAACAGGCATTTAATAGGCCTATAATTGAAACTGGATGTGCATGGTGTCCTTGGAAGTGCTGGCACATATATCACAACATGTTTCCATTGAGTCACTTCATTCACGTGTATTTTTAATCTTCATATCATTATCAATCATGCTATAAGACAAACTATTCCATAGGACTGTCAAATAGAAGCTCCAGGACTATCGAATAGATTTGGTCCTTTTATTCCCAAAGACGATGTCTTTCCTTTTTAGATCATAGCAAACTCCTTTCATTTGTTTTGGAATTCGCTTTTGTCTTGCAATACAGCTTGTGTTTGTTCATGTCTCATCAGCACAATGTGAGGAAACTGATAACTGAATTTTTGGGTGTTGCAGTTCTGTCACTCGATAAATGCCGTTCAGAAGTGTCACTCCACCCCCAGCAAAGCCACCCGATATACTCTTCTCTCTCTGTATGTGTTTCGATTGCTACAGGGGAAGTTAAAAGCTCTTACGCCAGCAAGTCTTTGCATCCCTCCAAAGCAGTTCCACTCTGATGCATTTTGATACGGCCCTTTGTTTTTCTAACGGTGTTAAAACGTTAAACAGATGCTAGATGATGAATGAAAAGCCGTCCCTAAAGAGGTTTACTTGTAGTTAGTTAATAGGGTTTGGTGTAGTGCTAATTAAAAACGTTATACGTGAGTGGATCCATGCATACAATAACTCTGTCCGTGCCAAAAAGGAAACCAAATCCATCCTTTCAAATGTACTAGTGGATATTACATTTTTAAATTACGTTAACAGTTATTGAGACATTCAGGTCGTGACATCGTCCAACAGCCAGCTTTGTGAAATTATTTGTAATTTGTGACCGTCAACAAGTTGCTGACTCGTGTGACAGCTTTAGTATCCGTTAGTCTGGAGGTGATGCAGAAGTTGACATCAGGTCGGTTTGTACTTGTTAGCTGTTTTGCAGAAGTGTTCTCATAAAACACTCAGTATAATGTTGAGAATATTTTGCGACAGATTTGCAGATGCTTAAAGATGAATTGTTTAATTCTATCAATGTTAAAACTCTTTCCTCTATATCCCAGCTTAATACCCAGAGACACAACAACATTGCCTCACCTAATAGCCTGGCTGGACCATAGGTTCAGTCAATTGCAGATGGGGATAGTGTTATGGAAACCTGTTTTTTGCAAATTTGGTATGCCAGTGCCTCAGAAACGTACATACTTCTAATTTGACATAATGTGGTTCACTATTTAGCCATAGAAGAACAGAAGATTGAAACTCATCCCTTCATATAATATATATGTACACCACCAGTCAAACGTTTGGAGTAATTAAGATTTTTCAATGTTTTGAATGTTTTTGGAAGCGGTTTTTGCTGCTTAATATTTTTGTGGAAATCGTGCTACATTTTTTTTTTTGGAAAAAAAAAACTGAATTTACTTGAAATGTAATCCTTTTGTAACATTATAAATGTCTTTACTGTTACTTTCGATCAATTTAATACAGAATAAATGTATTATTCATTTGTTTTTGTTTTTTAAATTGCCCCCAATTTGTTTTGTGTATCATGATTTCCACAAAAATATTACACAGCAAAAAACAGTTTTCAACATTGATTATGAGAAATGTTTCTTGAGCAGCAAATCATATGATTTCTGAAGGATCATGTGATACTGAAGACTGGAGTAATGATGCTGAAAATACAGCTTTGTGTCACAGGAATACATTACAAATACAGAACAGTTATTTTAAGTTGCAATAATAATTCACAGTATTACTGTATTATTTGATCAGATAAATACAGTCTTCTTTCAACAACAATTATTCCAAATTAATTATTTCAAACTTTTCACCGGTTTCTGGTTATAAGAATAAATTGTAAATAAGTTAAACATACTCCTTGCAGAATCCACAAGATAAGATGATGTGAAATAGCTTATTGAGGGTACTATAATAAAAAAAAAAAAAAGGTGCAACGTGAACGTAAGACCGCAACTACTTATATAGTATAGGGCTGCCAGCATGGTAACATTTGATATTTATTACCATATGAATTAATAGGAAAACAAATATTGATATGGCAAATTCAAAAGTCAAGATAAGTCACATTAATGCTGAAAACAAGATTAATTTATTCAGTCATCTACCAGCCCTCAAAGGAGAAATAAATTGCCTTCCAATGAATACATTTGTAAGTGCACTGAATTACAGGAGATTCCTGAGATGTTATGTAAAACACGGTAGAAGTAGCTGTGCAAGTAGTCAATTTAGCTAGAAAATAAGCTGACAATGACAAGAGAAACATACTCCTTGCAGAATCCACAAGATAAGATGATGTGAAATAGCTTATTGAGGGTACTATAATAAAAAATAAAAAAAAGGTGCAACGTGAACGTAAGACCGCAACTACTTATATAGTATAGGGCTGCCAGCATGGTAACATTTGATATTTATTACCATATGAATTAATAGGAAAACAAATATTGATATGGCAAATTCAAAAGTCAAGATAAGTCACATTAATGCTGAAAACAAGATTAATTTATTCAGTCATCTACCAGCCCTCAAAGGAGAAATAAATTGCCTTCCAATGAATACATTTGTAAGTGCACTGAATTACAGGAGATTCCTGAGATGTTATGTAAAACACGGTAGAAGTAGCTGTGCAAGTAGTCAATTTAGCTAGAAAATAAGCTGACAATGACAAGAGAAATGCTATTGCATGTTTTGGTATTGTATGTAGACATTGGAGTTACCAGGTATCTACATATCAAAACCAAGGACATAACGAGCAGATGTATTTACAAGACACTTTTCAGGACCTGGGCCACTGACCAGAACCAGATCTGGCGGTTCGGGGTTCAATTAGGGCTTCTGTCGCGGAGGAGTCCGGATCAGCTGTGCCTTTCAGAACGTTCATTCGCTTGCGAAGCGCTTCCTTTTTTGGGCAGAGCAAGAAGTCGTACACAAGAGCAGCAGCCACCCCACCACACATGGGTGCAATCCAGTATATCTATGTGAGGAAATAATTATTACTTTGAGAAATAACAAAGCAATAAAATTGTCGTTTTTGCACATAGGACTTTTACTTTCTTGCAAAAGAACAAGTCTATCTAAAAGAACCAATCATTTTCCTTTCTGGCTTAAGAACATTACAGGAAGTACAACTATGTGTCACAATGTTTAATTATGCAAAAACAATTGTTTTGACTTTTTGCCAGTGCATTTTAACATAGGATATAACCAAATCATAAAGCAATAACTGGCATTCATTCTTGATTTTATTCAAAAAGCAATTGTGATTTGTTCGGTTTCACTCAGTGCTGGGTAGATTACTTAGAAATTGTAGTCTGTTACTGATTCCAAATTACATGACAAAAATTGTAGTTAGTAACGTAATCCATTACACACTTCAGGTAAGATAATCAGACTGCTTTTAGATTACTTTTGACCGAACTTGTTTATCACATTGATTTAAATAGGTTAATCTTGTATCACATTGATATGAAAATACAAAGAGAAAGAAAATATATTCCATTTGTTGTTTTTAACAACATAAAGTGCATTACACACTATATTAGATCAAAGCTTCCCAGACTGGGGTTCGTTAAAGGAACACTCCACTATTTTTGAAAATAGGCTCATTTTCCAACTCCCCTCGAGTTAAACAGTTGAGTTTTACTGTTTT
>NW_015506372.1:139687-156092 GCF_001515645.1 Sinocyclocheilus grahami
CTGCCGTACCATGTGTGCAGCAGGCGCAATGATATTACGCAGCGAATGAAAATAGTCCCCAGCTAGGTAAGTTCCAATAAGCCTAATTTCATGTGACCACATGTATAAATTATATGTAATCATGTAATCATTATCAACGCAACTGTAGTCTGATTATGAGTATTTAAAAATATAATATAATCTAATTACAAGTACTTATTTTTTTAGAACCTGTAATCAGTTACTACCCAGCCCTGATTACACTTTATTTCGATAGTTCACTTTAGACATTCTAGTAAGTAAAAGTAACATGTTGACTAACTCATTAATTTGCAACTACATGTCAACTAACTCTCATTAGCATATTAGTAGACTGATAGGTTAGGGTTTGGGTTTGTAGAATAAGTTGACGTGTACTTGCAAAGTTACTTAGACTACAGTAGAATGTGTGTTGGGAGCATCAAAATAAAGTGTTAGAAGATATAAAGCAGACAGTCACTAATACTCTGATGACCGCTGGTTGACATGTAGTTGCAAAGTTACTTACAGTTAGTAGAATGTCTCAAATGGACTCAGAATAAAGTGTTGCCATTTGTTCCTACAACAATCTAATAGAAAATAAAAAAATGTGGGAGAAACATACCCAGTGGTTTTTAAATGATTCAAGAACAACGGCCGGTCCAAAAGATCTAGCGGGGTTGATGCCACATCCGGTGTAACTGATCTGGAGACAGGACAGGAATGATGAGCAAGTTGACGCAGAGCAGAATAGAGACTTTACTACGCTTTATTTGAAGTCCACTGATCTAATTTCCAAGATCATTGTGTATTATTTACTTTTGGTTGATGAAAAGTTAATTATGAAGTGCTTACTGCTACCAGGTGCCCTAAACCAACAGACAGTCCGATGGCTAGGGGTGCAGAGCCTGTAACATCAGTTCGGTGTTTGTCTGTTGTGGCCAGGACACAGAGGACCAGCTGAAAGGTTGCAAAAAGCTCAATGGCAAATCCCTGACCCGGTTTCACACCGTTACTCAGCTATAAGAAAAATAAGAAAACATAAAATATTGGATTACATTGTAAAGATGCAAAAAGTGATTGAGCATAATTATGCTACTACAGTCACATTACAATAGCAAGACAGACAGGATAATAAATGTGATTTCAAGAATAAATCCTAACATTTGGGTGAATTTTGAACGGTGGCACCATTATTGTCAGAAGAAAAAGACACAGCTAATTTAACAAACATATTGCAGACTTTTTATTGTAAAGTTTAAACATATATGAAATCAAATTCACGAAAGAGCAAAAATGGAAAAGATAATATACAAAAACACAAACAATTGTTCCGGCCAACAGAAATTGTAATGAAAGCATTAAAAAAAAAGACTACTTTGAATTTGAAACAACATATAAAACCACAGCTAGACAAAATAAACATTTGTGCAACTTATAGTTGCCCTTAACATATTCCCCATGTGACAATTAACCACGTAATACAATTTCATTGTGATTTCATATTTTGTATAAAGCAACTTACCATATTGAGGCCCAGTGTTGATTCAGGGTCAGGACTAACTTTTAACATAATGCCACTTGCCAGCACAGCTCCCAACATTTGGGCAACGATATACATGAAGGCTTTGAAGAAACTGATCTGACAGCTAACCAAAAGGCCTAAAGTAATAGCTGGGTTCAGGTGGGCTCCACTGATATGCCCCAAACTCTGAGCCAATGTGGCAATGGCCAGGCCAAAAGCTAAAGCTACTTTAACCTCTTGGTCAGGATATCTGTTGTGCCTGTTTCCGATAGCAGAGGCTATGCCAATAAAAACAAAAACGGTCATCCCAACAAACTCGGCCAATACTGCCCGCCAAAAGGACCAACTTTTAAGCTCTCGTGCCATTACGAGTATTGTTCCTTTTCTGCCTTTTAGCTAGAAAATGAAAATGCCAGCTAAGCTACCACTTATAAACACTTGGTGAAAGATGGTTGACAGGAAACTGGTTTTAACAAAGGAACCACAGACCAGAAAATGGCAGGAGGAAGGAGGTAGTTAATTGCTAACTGCACAAGAGCTAATGTCATATAACAAGAACATTAAGATCCAGTAGATCCGGTTTTCAAATCAAGGTCTTTACCTGTTGCATTTTTGGGATTCATATGTTCCCAGGATCCTATGATGCCCAGATGTATATGGCACATAATGAACACACGATTCAACGTTTCCGGGTTTAAGACCTGTTCACAGCAAGACAACGGAAAATGGCCAACCAATAAGATTTGAGCTATTGGTCACATTCCCAGAGCCACTGCTGTTACATAAAACTACGACTTGGTGTTTGATAAGCACCATAGTGAATACAAAAATCTGAACGGCTGTTTAAAAACTTGTAAATACTATTTGACTTCCTTTGTTGACAAGCAGTGTCAAACAGAAAGTTGTGCAGCGTCAAAATTCCGTATGTACCACCTACTGAGAGTGAATTTGCATTTTCATTCAGCCCGTCTGCCATTTTTTATGCATTAGTCTGAACAGACAAAATTGCATGCAAACATCTGACTGATTTCGCCGAACATTTGTGTCAGAACAGGCCTTTAGGGTTAAGCCCACTTTTTACATACTTTCAGGATTGTGTATAATACGCATGACATGACTTTCATCATCAGAAGAGTACACACATATTGTACGTGCACTGTCCAATGTTTGTAACCACTCGCACAAGCGCTTTTAATGTTTTTTTGCCTTACTTAGTTTGTCCATAAGGTGTCAACACTGAACTGGGCCATTGTTTAACTTTCAGAAGAGAAATGGAGGAGATGGAACAAGAACAACAACAAACTACTGAAGACGGCAAAAACAATAGGCGCCCGCATTGATGAGTTCATGTGTGAGGGGATTAAAAGACAGCCGCAACTCTATTTTAAATCAACATAAAGACATTTTTATCGCTTTTGCTGACACTGGTCAAGGACAAATCTCTATAATGTGCATGTGTCCACACATGCCGCAAATGGAGTATACTTTGAAAAGCTGTGCATTCAACAGTGTGCATATGTAAAAAAAACATTTGCGTAAAACAAATGAAGTATACTTTGGGCTTTAGGGTAACATAGGGTTAACCTTGGGAACATTTCTACACTCCCACATTTTTGAGTAGTATATTGTGTTTTTGAGACTTTTGTTTCGTTTTTTTGTTTTCTATTTACTAAAATTGTCACAGATTGCGCTTGGTGCATACTCTGACATGAACATTTGATTTCAGCGTGGGGCGCAGGCCAAACATTTGTGTCTCCAGCCCACATGCCACCAACTGAAGAACCCTCTTCTGCATGTTTTTGGGAGATGTTATGCTCTTAAATTACATTTTATCGATTTGCTCAGATCTCTAACCCAAACTAGATGCTTGGTTCATGAATCGAAAAGCAATAAATCAATCTAAAAGCACATAACCCTAACCCCTAAAATTAACTCTCACCTGTACACCTCAATAGATTTTGGATCCTTTATGAGCCGTTTTGACCATTGAGAACACATAAAATATCCTCACAAATTGGTGCGATGTACTAAGTTGGCAAAAGTCATCTGATGCCCTGTTCAATTCCTGACGTACTGCATGCACTTGCGCTACTTCCGAAAACAGGCCGAATAGATTAGTAACTTTCACTTTTATGTGTCCACTGTAGAAATTGTCACAAATTGCGGTTACACTTTAGAATACTGTTCTGTCGTTAACGAATAACTGCACAGGAACAAATGACTAATGCACTACTAAAAATCTAGTAAGTACTATTAACTAACAAGAAACTCTGATTAACAATTTAGTAAGTAATAGCACTCAGTTGAAAGTGGTATTTCACTATTAGCTATTATTAGCTATTATTATCAGTCGTTCTGTTACACGTCAGTGCAAGGCAGAGCAGAGGTCGGATCCAAATGCAAGCAGTAGGAAGATTAATAAAACAAAAGTAATCCAGAGCATCAAACAATGAACAGAACTTGGGGAGAACCAGGCAAAAGAAACAGCACACCACAACTTCGCAAAGACAACGACTGACAAAGACTAACTGAAACACTGGGCTATTTATACACAGAAGCTAACAGGATGACAAGGTAACATGAAACACCTGTGAAAGCAATCAAGACGACCAATGAAACAATAGGACTACAAGTTGACTACAAATGGCACTCTAGACAGGAAGTAACACAAATGTCCAAACACAAGACAGGGGAACAAGAGCAAGATCATGACAAGTTCTTAGTAGTTCTCGGGAACATATGAAAAAATAGTAGTTACTGATTAGCTAATAGTGAACTATCACATTCGACTAAGCACTATTACTTACTAATTCATTAATCAGAATTCCTTGTTAGTTACTAGTAGTTACCAGAGTGCTAATATTGCATTACTTATGTGTTCCTGTGTAGTTATTCATTAACGACAGAACAGTATTCTAAAGTGTTTCCTAAATTGTCCTAGAAAACCCTTGCACTACATTGTTATCCAATAAAACCCTATAAAAATAAATAAATAAATAAATAATAATAATTTTAAAAACCTTCTCATTTGCCTGCCTAGGTGTTTGTGTGTGTGTGTGTGTGTGTAGGCCAAATGTCCTAATGTTCATATATAGGGAAATACAATTGAAACCAACTTAAATTTAAATATTAACACAATAGAACATTAAACACTAACTGTCACACTTTAGCCACTGTGAAGGAGTGAGGAGACGAGGAGACGTGGGAATAAACTTAATCAAACAGACTTTAATAAACTCAAAAATCAGGGAACATAGGGAACGCAGGAGACTCAAATGACATTAAACACCGGACACTCGACACAGGAAAACACTGGGCTAAATAACAGGAACTAAACGAGGTAATTACAGAGACACAGCTGAATCAAATGAACACAATCAACACGAGGAGAAACTGGGTCATGGGGAGCACATGGGGAGCAAAACACAAGACAGGAACACAGGGGCAGTCCATGGGCGTGACATTACCTCCTGCATTACGCTCTGGAGGCCTCTAGGGACAGGCTTACACGGGACGGAAGACCTCCAGTCCAGGGCGGTACCTGTTCCGGGACCCATGGTGGAGCAGGCAGCTCAGGGGGCCATGGCAGAGCAGGCAGCTCAGGGGGCCATGGTGGAGCAGGCAGCTCAGGGGGCCATGGCGGAGCAGGCAGCTCAAGGGGCCATGGCGGAGCAGGGAGCTCAGGGGGCCATGGCGGAGCAGGCAGCTCAGGGGGCCATGGCGGAGCAGGCAGCTCAAGGGGCCATGGCGGAGCAGGGAGCTCGGGGAGCCATGGCAGATCGGCCTCCGTGGCCTTGGCCTTGGCACTCGGCCCAGCCGCTACGGCCGGAGCCCTATAGCCCCCCCAAAAAAAATTCCTTGGGGAATCAGGGAACATAGGGAACACAGGAGACTCAAATGACATTAAACACCGGACACTCGACACAGGAAAACACTGGGCTAAATAACAGGAACTAAACGAGGTAATGGGGAGCCATGGCAGATCGGCCTCCGTGGCCTTGGCCTTGGCACTCGGCCCAGCCGCTACGGCCGGAGCCCTATAGCCCCCCCAAAAAAAATTCCTTGGGGAATCAGGGAACATAGGGAACACAGGAGACTCAAATGACATTAAACACCGGACACTCGACACAGGAAAACACTGGGCTAAATAACAGGAACTAAACGAGGTAATTACAGAGACACAGCTGAATCAAATGAACACAATCAACACGAGGAGAAACTGGGTCATGGGGAGCACATGTTGTTTTACAGTGAACCCTGGTTGCAAATGTTATTGCATTACATTTCCTCGGGTATATTTTTATTTTGTTTTATTTATTTGCACACATGTGCATTTTAAACTAAGGGTTTGTCTCAGTGCCTGAGATTTTTTTTGTCACAAAACAAGACTTTTGTGCCAACCAGGAAAATTTAGAAAAATGAATCCACCACACAAAGACTACCTCTGTAGACCTAGGAGAGGGGTAAACACACACACACACACACACACACACAGAGAGAGAGAGAGAGAGAGAGAGAGAGAGAGAGAGAGAGAGAGATCTAGGTACTGATAAGAAATGCAACAGCAGTAGTTGACAAAAGAAACTTGTCTTTTGTAGTTTTCCCAGAGATTGTTAGACACTGCACAAGATTTGACAAACACTATGATTAATCCGATATAAAATAAATTCAGGATAAATTGCATTGATTTATAGTGAGTCTTTTCCCAGAACTGTTGATGTCATAAACATTCTGTTCAGTTATTTACCTTTATCCTTGATTTTTCTTTGTTTTCTTTGCATGTCACATTTCTCAAGTATGCTCTTCACTGATACTGTTCTCTCCTCTGTAACCTACACTAACTTTTGATCTAAATGAAGTGTGATGGAAATGACAACTCTGATTGGCTAATGGCTGCACCTACTGCCGCATTTGAATCAAAGACAGAGGTGGCAATATCCAAGTTTATATTTACATTTATACATTTGGCAGACAGTTTTATCCAAAGTGACTTACATTGCATTCAAGGTCTACATTCTATCAGCACATGCATTCCCTGGGAACTGAACCCATGAGCTTGGCGTTGCTAGCACTGTGCTTTACTGGTTGAGCATCAGGAGTTGAAATGTCCCATGCATTCCTGTCAGTCACACCACAAGATGGCACCGTGAATCAACAAGAACATTTCATGTTCTGCAAAATCATAATTTAAAGCAATGTTCAAACTGTCCCAAAATTGTCATTTGTTAATGAAAACTTAAATATCTAATGTCAAATAATGGCTGCACTTAAGTTTATAGTACGTGCACTTACATGCACTTACGGTGTACTCACTGAGTAATATAAGGTAACTACATGGGTTAAGGTTAGGTTTAGGGGTAGGTTCAGGGTTAGTATTTGGTTATTACCTAGTTATAACTATAATAACTACATAGTATGCATATGTGGAACAGAACTGTAAAATAAAGTGCTACCGAAATAATGGTATGAACTTCCAGACGTTAGAGCTAGCTGTCTTTTGAACAAGCAAAACAGGTGCAGGACCCTAGTTTTGTTTTTTGTATTTACTAGCAGTTTATACAATTTTATAGCACTTACTGTCCAATTATATATATGTATTATTCATTTTCATGTTTGATTTACTGTTTTAATTGTTTGAATTTAATTTATATATTCTCCTAACCAATCCCTAAACATAACTGTTGGTAAGCCTCTTGAAATATTGAACTAATTTGTTTCAGCATATGAGCCCTTATGAAAGACTTTATTTTTCAATGCAAATAAGATGTTTTCTTTGTATGCATGAGACTTGATGTTTATTATCCGCAGTGTGTCTGGTGTGCAACCGACTTAAAGTGCAGATGGGAAGATAATAAAAACTGAATTGTTTCCATGGGTCTAGTTGTTACGGGGCTGACGAGACGTGAGACGTGTGGATCCATTTGCAAGCTTTTATTTAAGAGACGTGGTCATAACAGGCAGGGTCGAACAATGGCAAACAGGTAAATGGCGGCCAAAACACAAGAATAGTCCTAGGGCTAGCGTAGGTCAACGATCGGCAGACAGAATCACAGGGGCGAGACTAGAGGGATAAATCCAGGAAAACAGGCAAAGATCAGAAACCGAGAAAACAAACAAGGCAAGGCAAAACAAGGAAACATGGGCAGGAAAACAGAAACTAGGAATAATAACCGGCTAAGCACTACTCGGCAGAGAATGGTTGTTTGAGTGAGTGCTATATAGTGAGTGAGTGATATGAAACAGCTGTGTGCAATCAGTGCAGTGTGCAATCAGTGCAATGAATGATGGGATATGTAGTCCGTGGTGCTATGCAACAGTGTGTAGTGCGAGAGTCAATGAAAATGGAAAGGGTGACCTCTGGTGGTGATTGAACGGAAGTCCATGGACAGGATTTGTGACACTAGTAGTCTTTGCACCCGTTTGTTTCAGGTTTAAATCAGGTCTCCTCTGATGTAGTACTACTAGCTAGGTGGCGCTGTCACAAAAAACTAGGCTCCTAGAAATGCAGTCCTGAACCTGCAGCATCTGGTACTGAATGAGGCGAGCGCCACAGCAGAGCTCCCGAATACATAACGCATTACTGTGAGCGCTTGAGAGCGCTTCTGCAGCGCAGCGTTGGCTAATATGATACGGAATATCTGCAGAAGTGTAACTCTCTGATTTCGCAGGAAGTTTATTTCTGAATATGAAAATGTTGACACAATGTAAAGTACTCGCTCTGGCCCTTGTTTTAAATGATTTTGTTCCGCTGTTGTGCTTCTCGTTGGCATCTGCTGCTGTTGAACAACCAGGATGTGGCATTTGGTCGGTGTGGTATTTGCTTGCAGTAGCTCTGCTACTAAATTTCTTTAATAATGGGTATCCCTGTACAGCTATGATCAGCTATTCCTGCATCTTGGCTGAGCTTTCTTGGAGCTTTCAGTGTTGTTACAGAAAAGGTGAAGCTGATTGGTCGGTTCTTGTCACATGACCTGCAGTGCACTTGTGGCATTCTGAAATGCAGATATCTCCTGTTTTCATCTAGCTGCGACTAAAAAACGAACACGACGCAACCGTGCCGCTTCTATTATGAACGCGCTCGTCTACATTTGAAATAACAAATTTGAGCTCGCAAACATGTGACATGTGAAGTGCCCACTGTCGATATTTTTAATGTTCATTAGCTGCCAAAAATCATCAGCTCAATTCAACTTTTATAATTTGTAATGAAAAGTAGCCTATGTTTTTCTAAATTAAATGAGAAAAATACAAAATATTTTCACAAGTGGTCTCAGACTATAAATGTGCGTCCTTTTGTTTACAGATTGTAGCTAAACTTTGGAATACAGCATTTTTATTATGCAGAAAATTTATTTAGTTGTTTATTATCGGGTTACCCATTCACACTGGTTTACACTGGTACACTGGTTTACTATATGACCATGGGAACAATAAGGAAAAAGAGATGCGACATTCCTTGGTGTGGAACAGGATACGCGACAGGATAAGATGCACAAAGGAGGGAGGTGGGCTTCCAGGCTTGATCCATGGGGTGGCTTCTAGTCTATTAACATCATTAAACACCATTTCCAGAAGCACGTGATGGCCTATTCACCTGTATTAAATATTTCCGTACATGTGTGGACTGACTTTTTTGTTTATTGACTTTGAGATTCTTCACATCAGTCTCCTGTTTAAAAACAGCACTTTGCTTCACTCTTCTCAGAGAAGCCGATCTGAAAGAAAATGATGGTAAATCATTACCAAACAATATCACAGCCAATGAAACTAGGACATGGTCTTAAAATCAACATCAGTTGCATAAATTGCATAGACAATTACATCATTTGAGTAATATTGATATTCCTGTATATGAATGTTTGATATTGCGAAATACAAGTTGGTCTTTGTGCATGTGCAAAAATAGGAAAATGAACAAATGAACTTTTTTTGGTGTATGCTGTTCAGGCAGTTCTTTGATAAGCGTCTATCACACACTGTTTCATGTTGCTCTTATGTCGTGTTTTACACCAAGATTGCTCTCCGATATGCTTCAGAATTGCATCAAGGCTACTTACAAATATCCAGGTCACATTTCGCTCCAAAATACGTTCTCATTTTCCTCAAAAACACATCAAATAATGCTTAATTTCAAACATTTTTACTCTCCCCATTAAGACCCATGCAAGATTAAAGAAGGTTCAATACATGGATTCATTTAACAGATGCTTTTCAATACATTTTCTACAGAAATATCGAAACAAGGCTTATGGGATATTCTGCATCTTTGAAATGTGAAATATTGCTATTGTCAGGGTTCTGGGTCTTTTGTGCTCTTGTTTTGTTATCTAGTCTCTTAGTTTGTAGTTGGAGTTCCTGTTTCCTTTCCGTGATTTTGTGATTGTTCTCATTTGTGTCTCGCTGATTAGCCTTAGTATTTATAGCCCTCTTGTTTCTCTAGTCCCTTGCACGGCAGGGTTGTTTGAAACTTTATGGATACATTATCATGGATACATTGATTCAAAAAAATGTGCTTGATTGATACGTGATGGTTAACATTCGCATATGCGAGTCAAAAACATCAACTAATATTTAAACTTTTTGTCTTTGAATTTCATTTTGTAATTTGAAGGAAAACACACATACCTTTAAGATTAAACATCTTGAAGTTTAATTACAAAAAAACAAACAAACAAAAAAACACTATCATAGTGTGTACACATAATACAACACAAAGTGAAAAAAGTTCTGTTCTACATTTTGAGAAAAAATTGAAAGTAGTGAAAACTGTATAATACAATCATAATAATACAAAACTCTAATCAGTCAATACAAAATACCAGCTGTCCCTTTGAACAACTACAAAGAAGGTTTTACATTTGCAATTCCACACTGTCAAATAGTCAATTAAAGGGGTGCTATTATGCTTTTTGACCTTTTCAACTTAGTTAGTCTGTAATGTTGCTGTTTAAGCATAAAAAGGCTTAAATCTGCAAAGTTACAAAGCTCAACGTCCACTTCAAAAGGAGATATTTTATTTAATAGAAATCACTTTTCAAAAACTACAACTACAATGCATATTTTCTGGGATTTGTGATATCACAAAGATCGACGAATGGGAGAGACCTGGTTGAGCTGCACTAGAGAAGGCAACGAGTGTTATCACTGTGTCTGAGACACGCTAGCTTTCCCAAGACAGACAAACTTAGAGTGGTTACAATAAGGGGCATGACATTTCCCGACCAGGTGCCGAGTGCTGCCAATCACAACACACACTGGCCCAGCTAACCAATCACAGCACAATCTGGCCCAGCTAACCAATCACAACACATTTCGTATTTCAGAAGACGGGCCTTCATTTGATACAGGAACTATTCGAGCCGTTCATGCCAGACTCGGGGGATAGGTGTTGTAATAATGTAAAATAAGTGAAAAATAATGTGTTTTTCGAACAACCTAGTATGAGAGCCTGTTCTAGTACACCCCCAAAACAGCATAATAGGACCTCTTTAATGCAATTTCCCTGTGGGAAAAACAGATATATTTACAGATGTTTTGTGGTCTTGAAGAATATCATACACTAAATACGCAGAGTATCATGTCACTTTGATGACATCTCGACAGCAGGGGGATCGTCAGTACCGTTGACGTCGTAGTCTGTGGCTGGGCCGGACACCAGCACCCTCACGCGGTCGGGGAAGTCGTCCAGTTTAGGGTAGAGCAGGAAGTCATAGACCAGCGCAGCTGCCACTCCTCCACACATAGGGCCTACCCAATAGACCTGAAAACAGTAGAAAAATCTTTAAAAAAAAAAACACTGGCCGGAAACAACAAATTCTAAAATATTTCAAAGTATATTTGGGCTTATAATGTCATATAAAACATTTCTTAGGGTGCTTGCCAGTGCTAAAATGCTAAGCTTTTCGGTAACACTTTAGAATAGTTTTCCGTGAACAAACTCTTAACTTGCTGCTTAGTAATAGTTAGTAGTTGTTAAGTTTAGGTATGGGGTCAGATTAAGCGATCTAAAATATAGTCATGTAGAATAAGGCATTAGTATGTGCTTTATAAGTACTAATAAACAGCCAATATGCTAGTAATATGCATGATAATAAGCAACTAGTTAATAGTGAGAACTGGTCCTTAAAATATAGTGTTGCCAGCTTTTCTGAGTTGTTGTTAGTGCATGTGGTTGGTTGCTATTGTAAAAAATGATTTTTTAAAGTTTACACGAAAATACTGTTTCTGTTTTTCTACTTCAAAATGTCATGTTTAATTCAATGTGTTACTTGCCGTTTCTTTGTAATGGTTTGTGAAATTTACTAGCAATTTCTGAGTGAAAATGGTTTCTACATCACATTTTGGTCCACTTTTGACATTCTGTTGACTGCAAGTCACCTTGCAAGTACATGACAACTTATTCTACTAACCCAAACCTAACCGTCTACTAATACTTTAAAGAGAGTTAGTTGACATCTAGTTGCAAAAATGACTTAAGCCGTTCTCCAATGTATGCATGCAATGTATTCAGATTTTTTATAGCTCATCATTTCACAAAAGGTTGTGGGTTAGATTCCCAGGGAACACACATACTGGTAAAAAATGTATCGTCTGAATGCACTGTAAGTCGCTTTGGATAAAAGCGTCTGCTAAATGCATACATTATTATTATTACTAATTATTATAAATTATCATCTCTTCTTAACAAGCCGAATTTGAGGTATCATTCATGTCTGTACCAAACATTCTTGAGGTAAGGTGTTTGTTCATATTACTAACTCCCTCTCCATGTGTACAAATATCTCATGAACATCTTAAAAGACATTTTTGAAATGACTATTTAACATTGCAGGTGAGCAAACAATGCATCTACAGGATGAAAAGATGCACTTTAAAGGGACAGTTCATCCAAAAATGAACATTCTGTCACCATTCAATCACCTTCAAGTTGTTTCAAACCTTATTAGTTTCTTTCTTCTGCTGAACACAAAAGAAGATATTTTGAAGAACATGGGTAACAATATATTTTTAACTTATATTTCAATACTTCTCCATCTTGCTTTGTAACTAATTATTAATTCATGAAATTTAACATGAACTATTTGCTAGACTTAAAATTTACATTCAATTACAGATCGGCTTCTTCCAGTTTCATTGAAAAACATACATATTGATTATTTTAAAGTAACAAGTAGGCTGAATTGGAACTACAATAAGTGACTCAATCATGTAAACAGAGCAGTCCGAGACGGGGTGACTCAGCAGAGAAACTGAAAATCAGCGTACTCACCGTATTCAGCCCCAGGGCAGTCCCATCGGTGACGCCATACACGATGCCACTCGCCAGCGCTGCACCAAACATCTGGGCCACAATGTACATCACAGCCTTCAGCAAGCTGATCTGACAGCTGGCCAGCAAGCCCAGCGTCACAGCTGGATTCAGATATGGGTACCAAACAGTTTCTGGTCCCCATTGACTTCCATAGTAATTTTTCCCCCCTACCATGGTAGTCAGTGGGGACCAACAATTGTTTGGTTACCCATGTTCTTCAAAATATCTTCTTTTGTGTTCAGCAGAAGAAAGAAAGTAATAAGGTTTGAAACAACTTGAAGGTGAGTAAATGACGGAATTTTCATTTTTGGATGAACTGTCCCTTTAAATAGACGTCTCTGCATGACCGTGTGCTATCTGGGACCCTATGCACACTAAGTAACCCTTAGCAAACAATACACAAACATGTGATTTAACTAAGTTAACTATAGATTATTCTTGACTAGGCATTCATTTAAAACAATATCATTGTTACTCATTAACTATAAAAGTTCAACACGAGTTGATTCTGTCTTCTGATAAGATTCTGGATGGTTTATATTTAACATATTCGTTCTCCAGATATTTTCAGATACCATGTATTCATTTTTTACATATTTTTTTAAAACAGAAATGTAATTTTACCCAGTGGTTGGTAAAATCTCGAAGAATCACTGCCGGGCCGAAGGATCGAGCCGGATTGATCCCACATCCCGTGAAACTGATCTACACACAGAAAAACAAAAGAGTCGTGGGTGAAATAAGCTTCCCATTTTTTAATTGGTTAGGCTACCTTATTTTTATTTCTCTTAAAGCAGAAACCCATTTACATATCTAAGCATTGCTCTGTTCGTGTCATGTTGCTTTATGTATTCATATGGCAACCCTGGCAATATGTACAACAGTAGCAGGAATGCTGATGCAGAAAAGAGACAGCAGCAGGAGAAGAGTGAATGCTGGTTACTCACGGCTGTCAAATGGCCCAGGCAAACACTGAGGCCGATGGCCAGAGGGGCGGAGCCTGTCACGTCCCGCCTTCTTTTGTCTGTGGTTGCTATGACACACAACACTAGCTGGAAGGTAGCGAAGAGTTCAATACCAACACCTTGACCGGGAGAAATGTTATTGCTTATCTGTAAATAAAAAGATTTCGTTTAGATAGATTTTTGTGTAAATTCAAACTACTAATCAGTATTTCTAATCATTTATTTGCACGCATAAGCATCACAATCCATTTAAAGCAGAGGAAACACAAATTTTCTCTCAAACAAATGAGGTATAAGTAAGAATAATCGTGTAAATTTAAATGCACCTTTGAGGTAAACAATTAAGAAACAGTTTTGTGTTAGAGGACAGCCGTCTGATATCACTCAGCAATAACATGTTTACTGGCAAAGCAAACAAGTGCATTACGCCTTCTTGAACTGTAAAGACAACATAATCACTGGAAGGAACGCCACCTCTGAAGACGGATGATAAGAGGATCGTTAGCCCACACGCCCATCCACAGTGACTGATTCTGACGCTCTGAGCAGTCTTACTTCAGTATCACTAGCAACTATTATAGTTTTTGTTAAAATTATAAATCAGATTTTATTTTTAAAATGTTCTGTTTTCATTTGAATTTTTGTAAAACTCTTAGTATTTTAGTTTTATGTGTCCATATAGCTTTTATTCATTTTTATTTTTATTTTAGTTTGTTAAAAAAAAGTTAAAGTAAATGAAAATGATAAATGTTGCTGAAATCAGTTCCAGATTTTTAAAATAATATATACTTTATATCTTAAAACTATAATTTATAATTTATATATATATATATATAATTTATTTTTATATTTTAAAAAATATTTTTTAATTTTTTTAATATAGTGTATACATTAATATAAAAATAACCCAGGCACTAGGCTTGTTTACCTTTTTTTTATTGTATTTTTAACCTTTTTCCCCCAAGAGGTCAAATAAATGTAATATAAACTGTAATATAAACAGTACCAGCATACCGTAAAAAAGGAAAAATTCAAAGCAGTTACCTAAAGGATAGATTTGTGTGTGTGTGCTATTTGAACCTTACAATGGCTTTTCTTGGTTTAACCTAATATAGTTAGATTTGTTCGTATTCTTGACTTACATAAAACCAAATTGAAATTTGATATATTTTTAACTTATATTTCAATACTTCTCCATCTTGCTTTGTAACTAATTATTAATTCATGAAATTTAACATGATCTATTTGCTAGACTTAAAATTTACATTCAATTACAGATCGGCTTCTTCCAGTTTCATTGAAAAACATACATATTGATTATTTTAAAGTAACAAGTAGGTTGAATTGGAACACAATAAGTGACTCAATCATGTAAACAGAGCAGTCCGAGACGGGGTGACTCAGCAGAGAAACTGAAAATCAGCGTACTCACCGTATTCAGCCCCAGGGCAGTCCCATCGGTGACGCCATACACGATGCCACTCGCCAGCGCTGCACCAAACATCTGGGCCACAATGTACATCACAGCCTTCAGCAAGCTGATCTGACAGCTGGCCAGCAAGCCCAGCGTCACAGCTGGATTCAGATGGGCTCCGCTGATGTGACCCAGGCTTTGGGCAAGAGTGGCGATGGACAACCCAAACGCAAGTGCCACCTTGACCTCTTGATCTGGTTTGTCATTGTTGGAGTTCCCAACTGCAGCTGTAATGCTGAGGAAGATGAAGAGGGTCATACCCACCAGCTCGGCCAAAACGGCCCTCCAGAACGCCTTGCTCTTCAGTTCCTTCATGACTGGCAGCTCTGGGCACACGGATGAGTTAGTGTGGGGGTTTCTGAGGGCACTGAGTAAGTTTCTCTGCCAAAAGAGAGTATTTATAGGGCAGGTCCTGCTAATGAAACAGGGGGCGGGTTTAAGCTATGGGGGCAGAAAGAGTGAGTGAGAGAGAACAGAAAAGGCTGGCAAAATGAATGAGAAATCCTTAGTTTTTCTTCCCCCTTTTCAACTCTCATTTTTTTAACACTTTAAGTATATCAGAGAAGTGCATTATCCGGCCTTATTTAAACACCGAGCTGATTTGAACACTAAAGCAGCCAAACTTTTATTCTGTTCCAACAAACTAGTGTATTGTTACTATTTTTCACATTTTTGAATAACAGTAATTTCATCAAAGCTAAGTTTGGAAACTATGTAGTGGCTTAAAATGTTACATAAATCAAAACTTTAACATTTTAGTTCACTTCAAAGTTTTCACTCTTTGCTGAGATTACAGTTCTGCACACTCTGAACTTTCAGGACCATGAGGTACCATTCAGGTTAACCATCAATTAATTCAGCTGTTACCAGACTTTTGGCTGGACAGCTTGTAAAAGTCAAACAGAAAAAAGAAAAGTATACTGTATGTCATTTTCAGAAGCGTACAATGTAAAGGAGACAATTCAGATAAAGTTCACAACATGGGAGTGAAGGTGAGCTTAAATTCTGTCCCTCTATTTTAACCTAACGCTGACCCTAACCCTAACACACACACACACACACACACACACACACACACACACACACACACACACACACACACACACACACACACACACACACACACACACACA
>NW_015506372.1:156182-156925 GCF_001515645.1 Sinocyclocheilus grahami
GTGAGAGAAAGAGAGAGAGAGAGAGGATGGGTTTTATATGTTTAATGGGGACATTCTATAGTCGTAATGGTTATTACACTGTACAAACTCTATTTCTATCCCCTTACCCTAACCCTACCCTTAAACCTACCCCTCAAAAAACTTCATTCTGGATGATCTATAAGCTGTTTTCCTCATGGAGACCAAAAATGTCCCCACTAGGTCAAAAATTACTGGTATTACGGTATTACTATACTTGTGGGTACATTTGGTCTCCATAATGTAAGGAATACCATGTACACACACACACACACACACACACACACACGCTTGTTGGGCTTCCAAAGATTTTCATTCTGTACAAATTGTACATTCTATCCTGTAACCCTAACCATACTCTTTAACACCCTCATAGAAAACTTTCTGCATTTTTACAAAAAAAACAACAACACCACATAGCATGATTTATAAGCTGCTTTCCTCATGGGGACCAAAAATGTCCCCAAAAGTAAAAAAATACAAAATTTTTACCATCTCCTGACAGAAAACTTTCTTAATTTTTGCAGTTTGTTTTTAAAACTTTCTTTACTTGATCATTATACTGATTTTACAAATAAAGACATCTCGAAAAGGAGATTTTGTCAGGTTTAGACCATTTCTGGGTTAAAATTTGCCTCCAAAGTACAGTGAAGTAGGCACACACACACACACACACACACACACACACACACACACACACAGACACACACACAGCCCTCTCTTCA
>NW_015506372.1:156977-168106 GCF_001515645.1 Sinocyclocheilus grahami
CACACACACACACACACACACACACACACACACACACACACAGACAGACAGACAGTTCCCTCTTCACCTCAGACAACAGCAATTTTAACCTCACTTTATAGACTGTAGCCCAAGAAATGATTTGGACTCTTAAGCCACGCTTATACTATATGAATATCATTGCATTATGGCATATGCAAAAAATCAATTCAAGAACTTTTTCTGAGCTGTATTTAGTTTTTTTTGCTGTTTTCAAAGCCAACCAATGACACCAAAATGTGAAACTTCACACATTTTCCCAAATATTGTATTAATGCTAATTGCACTCAACACCTGAGTCTTTAGAGGACATCTGCTATCAGTGCTTTGAGGATTTACCTGGCTCCAGCTGCAAATGAACTTGTGTGTGCCTTATCTCTCTAGAAGCACATGAACGTGTGTTTACATTGTTTGTTACAGTTTTGTACTCTAGGTACTAGCTGTGAATTAAACTGCACCTGTACAGTTCCTGTCTAAATGAATGTTTTATTGTCCTTTTAAATCACACTCTACTTTGAATATACATATATATAAGAAACTAGCAATACTGAATCAAAGCCAAAGTGGTCATTTCTCTCTTACATAGCAGGCAATGAACTGTAATTTTCACAGAAACATTTAACTCCCATAAATACGGAATATAAAGAATGCCATATTCTGGCACTCTTTGGTAATATAACCGGAGAACATCAGGATCTGCTGAAGACAGCGAATGACAGAGTGCTGGATTTGTAGATATGTCTGACAGAGAACTGTTGATCCAGGGCCTGTGCCATTCAAGATATGACTCAGTCGTAAATCACACGTTATCTGCATTCTCATAATTATTTTCTAACTATTATCACTACTGTTAGGCTTGTTAAAATGACCTTATTTCAGATTGATCTTTTCTTGTGAATTTAAATGAATGGGAATAAATGGAGTTTTGGATTTGATTCTATTCTATATAGAATTAATTCTGTATTTTATGATTACTATCATAATGCTCCTTACGTTCAATTCTTATCAGAAATACAATTCTTGACCTATTTTCAGTTGTAAAATACTCTTGTCGCAGATATTCTCAATTGTCCCTCTAGTTACAGTATTTACACTGATATTGATAGCTTACAGCAAGCATACAGTGTCGCCCCTTTCAGATACATGAAGCATAAACAGGCTGACAAAAGATTGAAATTGTTTGAAACCTTTAAGTGATGCACTGCACATTCTAACAACCATAAACTAGAACTTTCCCATTTGTTTTAATGAAGAAAATGATTATAGCTTATTATTATAATGTCGCTGACCTATATTATCATGTTTAGAAATGTGTCTTTTTTATCATTGCTGTTGGTTTGTACTTTGTGTTCTGCTGAAGGAGCTTGTATCAGCATTAACCAATCTGTAATTATTTTACTTGTTTTTTTTTAGAGTAATTTGCGTTTGAGTAATGATGTGCACTCAGCTGAGTGTGTTGTGTGAGCAAGGACTGATTAGCAAACATTAGTTCTGAAAAGCGCAGTAAAAACTCATTTCACTCCCTCTGAGATATGTGTAGGATGAGCAATGCCTCTTTAATGGACTCTACAGGGCAGAAGTCAAAAGACTCTTCATAAATCTCATGTCAAGCAATCAGAGACACTTGAGTCTCTTGGCTGTGTTCCATTAATCCAGACACTTTGCCGGTCAGATCATGATAAACATGCAAGTCATCATTTTACGATGTGAGGAACACAGCAACGAAGGCTCCGAGCACTGCATGATGATAAAAATTCACAATCAGTATGCTTTGACTACTATACACTGTATTTTTATAATCTTATTTTTTAAAGATTATAATGGAAGTATGCTTGCTTCATTAAAAGCCTAATCGACATTATATACAGTATACAACAGAAGTGAGTTTCCTTTGCAATAGCAATTAAATGAACACTTTATTTTGATAATCCACTTTAGACATTCTATTAACTATAAGTAACTCTGTAACTACATGTCAACTAGCAGTCATTAGAGTATTAGTAGACGGTCTGCGTAATATGCTCACTTTATTTGGATGGTTCTCAACACATATTCTATTGACTATAAGTTACTTTGCATGTACATGTCAACTAATTCTACTAATCCTAACCCTAAACTAACAGTCTACTAATACTCTAATGAGAGTTAGTTGACATGTAGTTGCAACTTGCAAAGTCACTTATAGTTAGTAGAATGTCTAAAGTGGACTATCAAAATAAAGTGTAACCATGAAGTATGAAATCATTCAAAATATTATCACCTCAGTAATATTTCCTCTTATGAACAATCAATAATTTTTCCTTTTATGAAAACAATGTATTTGATTAGGGTTGCAGCTAAACTTTTTTCCCCCTTGAATTTAGACGAGTTTTGCATCAAATACCATATGATTTTTGGTAATCAAGATCCAACATGTTTCACCGGGCCCCAAACACATTCTCTCAGATGTAGAAATACATCACATTTTCAGAGCAGCTGAAAAATATTGTCTCTGAAGTGTGGCAGAACATCTATCCAGAAACGCTCATATCCTCCTTGCTGATGACTTCAGTGGACTGTACTGAAAAATGAAATAATAAATCATGTGAATCTCCACAATGGAAGGTGTTTGTGTGTACCTCTTCTGTTAAAAATGCAGGAGACAAGACAGAAACGTGCCAAAGAGTTTCGCGGCTCAACTTATTTGATAAGGGAGATAACGTTTTACTATGACGTTTGCCATGCAAACACAGTCAGATCACGCACAGCGCTTGGAATGCATAGAAGGCTGACATTAAACACACATGCACAAATCCAGACGTAGTGAGAAGATGCAAGCATGTACCAGCTAGTACCATAGCTATTCATGTGATAAGATGGAGCGAAGAAGATGAGATAAGAGCAAAGCATGGGATAGAGATTAACATGTAATTTATTAGCGGTATTTACTTTAAATAATCTCATCAAAGATTGATGGTAAATATTAGAATATCTTAAACAAAATAGATGGGTTTTGCTTTGAGATAAAAGTAAAAAACAAAAAGAACGTTTAATATATACTGATCCACTATGTATGAAATGATGTAAACTCATTACACAATAAGACCTGTCGCATAGGCGTAGTCAGATTTCTCGATGGTTAAACTGGCATGGTTTGCTGCATGCATGCACAGGTGCTTGGGCAACACGTCGGTCAGGCAGGACATCGATCATCATGGGAAGAGTTATCAGCACACATTTGGTCTGAGACATGGATCAGGCCTCGCTTTAAATGGAGGTGTACATTCACGTCCACATTTAGTGCGGCAGCATTTTTCATTGTTCGGACAGTCAATGTCATTGTCACACAACTCTTCACACAATCCTTCTCCAAAGAATCTCCTTGGACACACTCCTGGCTTTTCTTTAGATAGAGCCATACACTGATGTCCACATCCATTGTGAGAGCCCTGAGAGCCATGCAGCCACAAAACCCTGTGTGACAGAAAAAAAACAACAACAAACGCAGTTCACTAATTGCTCACATGCATCTAATTGCTTCATATCGCCGCCAGGCAGAGGAACGCCTAAACAAAGGCTGAGATCTGTGACAGCTATTGTTTCCATGGGAAATGAAGACTATCCATTGAGAGCTTCAAAAGAGGAGGTTCAAGAGGAAACCAGGCGGTGAGAAAAATAAGCATGTGTACTTCAAAAAAAAAGAACTGAGAAATAAGGAAGCTGAAGTGTCTTGATAAACATCCAGAAGGCATGAGCTCATAAACACGCTTTGAGAAAAAAAAAATAAAAAGTTGCAAAATTGGAAAAGTGAGTGGTGCTATTTCTGCAAAAACTACCACCACAATGCTGAGGAGTCCTGGGGGGTTGTTCAAGGGCATTTCTGTGCAGTTTTTAAGGTGGTTGCTAGGTTAAAGGGTTAGTTCACCTCAAAAAAAAAAAGTAAATTCTCTCATTAATTACTCATCCTCATGTTGTTTCAAACCCGTAAGACCTTCGTTCATCTTCGGAACGCAAATTAAGATATTTTTGATGGAATCTGAGAGCTGTCAGACCCTCCCATAGACAGCAACGCAACCGAAATGTTCCCAAGTCCAGAGAGCAAGGAGATCTGTAAAATAATCCATGTGACATCAGGGGTTCAACCGTAATTTTACGAAGCTACGAGAATACTTTATTCAACAATTCATCTCCTCCGCTTCACCCTAGTGTCATTTTGGAGAATATCAGCTGGACGTAAACAGCGTATGATCTCTCTACAGATCTCCTTGCTACGTCTCTGGACTTGGGAACATTTCGGTTGCGTTGCTGTCTATGGGAGGGTCTGACAGCTCTCAGATTCCATCAAAAATATCTTAATTTGTGTTCCGAAGATGAACGAAGGTCTTACGGGTTTGAAACGACACGAGGGTGACAGAATTTTAATTTTTTGGTGAACTAACCCTTTAAGTAGTTTCTTATAGAAAGCAACAGTCGAGTTCTGAAAGTAAAAACTCCCTATTCATTTGAAATTCTCATTTGAAAAACAAAACAAACAAAATAATTGATTTTAGTGTTTCGGTAGCGAATTACAAATAATGTGAGTTACGTAATCAGATTACTTTTTTCAAATAACTAGTAAAGTAAAGCATTACTTTTTAATTTACAAGAAAATAATGACTTTTTCAAATAAATAACGCCAGTTACTTTGTTTTCACATGTATTGACTGACAGCTCTACTGTCCTCATGTTGAGAGAAATCGGGAGTAAGTGCCGAGGCGTTGCGTGCGCTGTGGAAAAAAAAAACTGTGAAATGCAAACTAAAAATATGACACAAACCTGCAATAATTAAATATTTTAAATAACATAAATATCCTTTATCCTTTTTTTTGTTATGTATTTATTCCTAATTTATTAACCAATGTATTTGCTGCTGACCTTCGAAGATCCAGTTTAACCATACTAATGAGCAAAAATGAGCATCCTATTCTTCATGCAATCTAGAAAAGTTTGTTCATTTCACTTTGTGTAAAAGGGCTTTAACATTTGTTAAAAATAGCAACTTATTATACTAAAAACAAACAAGAAAGCCCAGCCCAGATGAGAACAATAATGCAAAAGTAACATAACGCATTAATTTCAATAAAAAGTAACTAAGTAACACAATTAGTTACTTTTTTAGGGAATAACGCATTATTGTAATGCATTACTTTTAAAAGTAACTTTCCCCAACACTGTTTTTAACCATAAATTATAAACCTTTAAGGACAGACCTGTTGTGAGCTTTGAGGTTGTTATTACTCAGTGTATGGTTTTGTTGAAGCAATCTGTTCACATTATTTCAAGTTATTTTTAGAATGATCATGTTTAACAGTGGAATTTGTGGTGGAAAACTACATTACCCATGATGCTATGCAGAAATTCCACCAATCAGACTGTCGCAGTGAGTAAAGCGTAAGCACTTTAGCTCCGCCCACTCGCATCGACGCTCTCAAAATACTTAAATATTTGTATGCATATTTTGTAATAAACTTAAAATATATTGTGTTTATAGATATAATCAACAACTTTAAATAGATAGTTTTATATTTCACCACCATTTTTAATTTATGTCAATAGCAATGCTTCATGGGATTGTAGTTTGTTGTCAGTGTATGTAGTACACAGTCTTATACTTTTGTCTTTTTGTCAGACTTTCAAATACTTTTTGACTTCAAAAAAAAAAAAAAAGGTTTGTAATGTTTTGATTCAGCTTGTAGCTGGTTGGTTTGGTGCATGGCTGTAACACTTCACTCAATCATTTAAAAAAAAAAAATTCCTATGGGAAAAATGAATGGAAAAAATGCGTCCAAAACCAACACCGCTGAAAAAGTGTATGGGTAATAATTGACTCAAAATAAATTTTATTTTATTTTTTTATCGTGGTCATTTAATTTAAGTCTAAGGGATTTTTTTTTGCTTGTTTTGTTGTTTGCCAGGTGACTACACTGTAAAAAATGACCGTGAATTTAACGGTAAAAGACTGTAAAAATGCTACAGTAAAAACCTGTTAAATGGTTAATGGTAAATTCCCCTACTATATACGGTGAAAAACTGTATTGGACATTACATGTATTGGACATAAATTTTACGGTAGTATACCGTTTTTGGAAGTGAAAAATACCGTATAATTTACAGTGAATAACCGTAAATTGACATTCCCAGAATTCCCTGCGTTACATTTCAAATGTGATGTTTTTTTGTTGAAATAACTATGTTTCTTCTCATTTTTTTCTTATCGGTTTTGTATATTAGGGTTGTGTGTTACACCTAATGTTGTTAAATGAATGTTTATTGCATTATTTCAGTATAGTGTGTTACCATGATGGTGTTTAGCATTTGTGTGAATGACACTGTGCACCTTCTATATATGTTATTATCTAAAAGCTACTTGTGATGGGCTTTGGTTCATCATATGACTTTCTCATCACCACCTATTCAAGATATGATTCATGTTCATTGCACAGATGGTGCAGTTATAACAAAGATTCATATTTAAGGTTAGGGATTTGAACTTTTAATTTCACTTTACCTTTTGAATTATTTCTTGATAAAAATACTCACTATCCACTATACTCAATCATCAGGTGATCAAGAATGTGAACTGTTTATAAATACTGCCGTTCCTCACTGTTTAACGTCTGGATGCTTCCCTCCACAGACTGAAGCCTGTTGTTGTAACAAATGTGCTGGCTCTATCTCTCCAGGATCCTTCTCTCTCAAAGGTCCCATTCAGCTCAGGATGACAGTGACATTAAACTCCAAATAGCTGTCATGAGGGCCGTCTCTAATGAGCATGAACTTGGCTCACCACAGGAGCAAATCCCGCTGCCAGAATCATTATGTAATTTATCAGAACATCTGATACGTTCATAAACGAAAACGTAACCTAAACTGACACCACGTCTACATGGTGTCACTCCTGTTATAATCAACAAAACTGTTTACATTGAACTCTAGCATTCTAAATTAAAATGTAACAAAAAGCACGTCTAATTATTTAAAATCATAGAACTTAAACAATTTAACAACACCAACCTTTTAACAAAAAATATATATGTTTAGGACCTTATGAAATTAGTTAGATTTTTTCTCAAATTCTGCTTTATTGTTCTCAAATTCAGTATTTTCCATTTGAATTTCTGACGTGTTGTCTGTTTTAATTAGACTGGATTTATAATTTAATACACATTTATTATTAAAAATGGTGGTAATCAAACGAAGGCATAAAACATGAACAATGTAATCTTTTAAAATGTAATCAAATAAAAATTTAACAACTCCTTTTATTTTTTGCCAAACAAAGTGCTGTACTGCAGAGGTTTACCGTAAACATTAAAATGTGGAATAAAAATAGCGTAATTATTCCTTTAAAATATATATTTAATATTTGTATAGTTTTATTATAATTATTTAAAAAGTACATTCTACTGTGCAATAGTAATATATTTGTCACAATTTCAAGTTAAAATGAACTCTTAATTTAATGGGTATTGACTTTCCAAACTCTACAGAAAATTCCATTTTGACTGGATTCAATCATAATCATAGTGACCTAAATGTATTTCACAGACTCCCTGACTATGGGTTGCAGACTCCACTTTGAGAACTCCTGGTCTAGATGAAAGACGTCACCCCGAAATTTAATTTCTTACGTACTGTATTAAAAAAAGCAATTTTGATGATTAAAGAGGTATCTGCACAAGGATGCACATAGTCTCAAGCCCTTCAGTTCTGATTGCACTGTCATGCTAAACAGACAAACCTTGATGCTGACAAATATACTAATGGATGAAACTTGCCACATTCATTTAATAACTGTGTACATATATTCTGCCAGATTTGACATTTGACCACCTCAGTAACATTGGTCAGTCGCACTTTCTTTTCATGTCTTGTCATTGGAAGGCGGAGCATGAAGTTAATTTTAGAATCTGATAACAAATTCGAAGATCGGTGCAAGATCTTAAGACAGTGTTTAGTCTTACTGTCAGGGGCAGGAAACACTCTCATTCTTTTTAATGGTGTGCAGCTTTATTGGGCTTTTTAGTCTGCTATACTGCGGGGCTGTTTATCTCATGTAATCAGTTCAGTAGGATATCCTTGCTTTTGAATGAAATTAACTCAAATATAGAAAGAAGAAATACTTCAAAGTGTTGGTTTAAAATTGTGGGTAGTAATTTCTGAAATACAGCCCCTGTGGTGTCAGTTTTCTGTGTGTTAGAAAACATGCCATCATAAAAGGTCAGCAACTGCAGCTAAAAACAGTTTAAAGGGAATTCGTGAAAAAGATTAATTAAACATAATTTTAGCATTCTTGTCACTCAGCAGCATCCTTATGTTACTACATGTGTTTTGTTTGCTCATTTTGATACTGTAGCTACTATCGCTACAAAGCCAACAAACTGGAGATAGTTTTAGGGTGGTTGCCACTTATTTTCTCAGAAACTACATTGAAGGAGTAGAAGGACTTGTAACTTCTATTATATGTGAAATAAATCATGTATGAAACAGATATTTGTGAATCAACGTTGCAGAATTAGAGTCTCAAAATAAAAATAATATATATATTTTTTTACATGGAATACATAAGCACGACTCAGCATTTATTTGTGCACTGTGTGCAGTGCTGGGTAGATTACAGTACATGCAAATTGTAGTTTGTTACTGATTCCAAATTACATGACAAATATTATAGTTAGTAACGTAATACTTTACATTACACATTTTGATTAATATAATCAAACTACCTTTTGGTTACTTTTGACCTAACATGTTTATCACATTGATATAAATAGAAAAAATCTTGTACCACACTGACATAAAAATACAAAGAGACAGAAAATATATTCCATTTGTTGTTATTAACAACATGAAGTGCATTAGACATTACATTATGTCAAGTTTTCCCAAACTGGGGTCCATGAAGGAACTGCAGGGGGTTCATGAGTATGACGAGAAGCTAGCAATTGACATAAATAATTTCGAGGACTGGTTCTGTAACTGTGTCCATGCCTACCTCCAATCACTTGTCTGTCAGCAGAAGAGTCAGGCTAAAGTCTAGTGCACCCATCCACTGCTGTACCAGAACAGACGGAAGACCAGGGACATCAGAATCCATCTTCTAACCATGCTGGTTACGTCTGGCCAGAGGAGAACTGGCCCCCCGACTGAGCCTGGTTTCTCCCAAGGCTTTTTTTTTCTCCATTTCTGTCATCAATGGAGTTTTGGTACTTTGCCACTGTCGCCTTTGGCTTGCTTAGTTGGCAATATTGTTGACTTGATTCCACAGACACTATTTGAAGAGAACTGAACTGAGCTGAACTCAACGATGAACTGACTTTAACTGAAAATTGTCTTTTTACTATTGTCCTCTTTGTCCGAACTGAATTTTGTTTGCATTATTGGCACACTATTTAAAGCTGCTTTGACACAATCTGTATTGTATAGAGTGCTATATAAATGAAGGTGACTTGACAAGTTAAGTCCCAGTTACACTGGTCCCTTCACTTTTACAGAGCAGATTAATCCAACCACTTACTATCTTCAATTACCTGTCCGTTATACAATTGCACCCCTTTTCCATGTGTCACTGCTCAAACCTCATCCTTCACTCTCTCCTGGTGAGCTTTTGTGATCTTCCATCACTTGCTCCTAGCCCACGGTCCTGTCTATGCCATGCTGGACTCTTTGCATCATAGGGATCATTCACTTTTCCCAGACTTCTAACCACATTCACATGCGCACTATTACACACGCAATTAAGGGCTCAATATTTACTCATTACAAACACTTACCATTGTCTAGACTTCCATGACCGTGTTGCCTTCCCAGTTCTTCATTCTTGGATCTCCAAGTCTCGCTACTCATATTTTGTACATACAATTGCGGTTACGCTCATCCATTGCTGTATACTCCACTGTTGTGGTCACCTGCCTGTTATCTGCACTCCTAATTGCCGTTATCTGCAGTTGTTATTCACCAGTTTACAATTATTACCCCACAACTAGGTTTGTACCACATCCCTGTGTCATTCACCTCCTGACACAGCACATACTTAATGCTGTACACACTCTGCTGTTGAAAATCAGCCATTTTATTGCAAAAATACAATTAATTTGTATCTTTTGCAAAGTTTGGCCGTTGGAATGCGACTGGACAAGGAGAATCGGTACAAGAGATCAGTTGAACTACTATCCCGGTCACACAAAAATACTCTGCCTGATAATATTAGGTCTTTTCACCCTCCTAAACAATTTGTGTATACACAAACCAGGCCATCCCACAACCAAAAAGGCCCACTGGGAAACACACACGCAATTAAGGGCTCCATTTTTTTTTTACTCATTACAAACACTTACCATTGTCTAGACTTCCATGACTGTGTTGCCTTCCCAGTTCTTCATTCTTGGATCTCCAAGTCTCGCTACTCATATTTTGTACATACAATTGCGGTTACGCTCATCCATTGCTGTATACTCAACTGTTGTGGTCACCTGCCTGTTATCTGCACTCCTAATTGCCGTTATCTGCAGTTGTTATTCACCAGTTTACAATTATTACCCCACAACTAGGTTTGTACCACATTTCTGTGTCATTCACCTCCTGACACAGCACATACTTAATGCTGTACACACTCTGTTGAAAATCAGCCATTTTTTTGCAAAAATATAAACAATTTGTATCTTTTGCAAAGTTTGGCCGTTGGAATGCGACTGGACAAGGAGAATCGGTACAAGAGATCAGTTGAACTACTATCCCGGTCACACAAAAATACTCTGCCTGATAATATTAGGTCTTTTCACCCTCCTAAACAATTTGTGTATACACAAACCAGGCCATCCCACAACCAAAAAGGCCCACTGGGAAAAGGCCAAGCCACACCTGTTTCTCAGGGAATATCACAGTAATAAGGTGGCTGGACTGACATTGTTTCTTGAGGTATGTACTGCAATAAATGTGTAAAAGTTCACTCAGAAAAAACATGCAAAAATTGTCACAGGGGCAGTACTCTTAAAGGGGTCAAGACATATACAAACCCAATTCCAAAAAAGTTGGGACACTGTACAAATTGTGAATAAAAACAGAATGCAATGATGTGGAAGTTTCAAATTTCA
>NW_015506372.1:168368-180759 GCF_001515645.1 Sinocyclocheilus grahami
TGTACTTATAATGTAGTGTGTACTTATAATGTAGTGTGTACTTATAATGTAGTGTAGTGTTTTTGTTTGTATATTTCTTCATTTAACAGATTAATCAATTAACCACTTCTCTTCTCTTGACGTTAATGAAGCCATTTTTACTCTCTGCTGCTCCCTAACTTTTGCCTTGACAATTTGTACCCCTTTCACCAGGCCAGCACATGCACCCCCTAGTTCTTGGCTCTCAAATGCTCTTTGCAACAACTGAACCAAGCTCAGAGCTGCTGAGCGGAAAAGGCACAAGACAAAAGACCCAGCTGACATGAGCAAGTATCAGTTTGTCCTATTTCTCGTCTAGTGTTTCTGCTGCCAAGGTCTCTTACTACCAAAACAAGATCAGCAACACCTCAGACTCCCAGAAACTGCTACATTCTCCTCTCTACTCCCACTCTATCTCCTCCCATTTCTTCTCTTACTGCCGATGACAGGTGGCAATCATCAGCAACCCATTCACTTACCCAAAACCAAATTCCAACTACATATATTCCACTCTTCTCCTTTTCCTCTCCCCGCACGCAATCAAAGTTCACCATGCCATTTATCCTACAATCTGCCCCTTAGACCCAAAGCCCCTCCACCTCCTACAGGAGACCCTCAACGGAGGCTCTTCTGCCGTCCATAGCTGAAACACTTTCCTTTGCAAGAGTGAACTCCAAATGATCTGTCCTCATTCTAATCAGATGTTCTTTGGCGCAAAATATTGCAAGGAAATCACCTGTAATTTAAACTGTGAATAAAATACAGAAACAAATCAAGAATGCTTCCTTTATAATCACTGGAACTGATGTTATGATGCTTTCTACACTGCACAGTGAATCTTATTTATATCATGTTTGCATTGTGTTTTGATTAAAGGATATGTAAGAATGCAGAAATTGAGTTGCAAGAGACGTCCATCAAGCGACGTGACTGTGATCAGATACAATGCTCAGCACTGCAACCTTTTATGCAATGTGTGTAAATCTAAATATAATCCTGCCAGCTGTAAAACTAGTAAAACATAGTAAAAGTTCCACGTGTAATTCACATGTAATACTTATTTCATATACAGAGATGTTGCTCAATCATAACAGTAAGAGATTACAGTGAACTCTTTAACACACCTTTTTAAATTGAGTAAAAATTCTAATAATGTAAGTGCACTATAACAAATTTAACAACTCAGTAACAAAAGTACTAGTAGGATAGTTACTTTTAAATGGGTGGTAATAAAATTACAGTTACATTCAAAAATTATTTTAGATGACCAAAGTGATTACTTAGAATTGTAATGCCATTTATTACATTTAATATTAATGTAAACTATTTGGGAATTTTTAATCAATGAGGCAATTGGTGATTCTCTGACTCAGAGAGTGCAGACACGCTAGTCAGGACCAGGACCAGGACCAGAAAAAATGCAGAGGAAATCAGAAACCCATCGGCGTAATGCATTTTTGTCAACACAAAAAGCATTGTGTGTTAAGTTGATCTCGATCCTTGAAAACCAGGACATACTGGCCATCTCTCACCATACATCCATTTTCTCACGCAGCATCAATGATGATCACTATTTTTGAAAATAGGCTCATTTTCCAACTCCCCTAGAGTTAAAAAGTTGAGTTTTACCGTTTTCGAATCCGTTCAGCCGATCTCCGGGTCTGGCAGTAGCACTTTTAGCTTAGCATAGCATAGATCATTGAATCTGATTAGACCGTTAGCATCTCGCTCAAAAATGACCAAAGAGTTTCGATATTTTTCCTATTTAAAACTTGACTCTTCTGTAGTTACATCGTGTACTAAGACCGACGGAAAATGAAAAGTTGCGATTTTCTAGGCTGATACGTCTAGGAACTATACTCTCATTCCGGCGTAATAATTAAGGAACTTTGCTGCCGTACCATGGGTGCAGCAGGCGCAATGATATTACGCAGCGCCTGAAAATAGTCCCCAGCACGCTCCCTGTGCAAGCAGGTGGTCACGTTGGTTATGTTGACGGAAGTTAGCCTATTTTCAAAAATAGTGGCGTGTTCCTTTAAGCAATATCAGATGAGGAAGAGTGCTGTTTTCCCGATTATCAGTACGATTGCAAATATGATTTTATATAATTCAAAAACAAGAAGTTAATATCAAGTGACTTACGTTTTAAACACAGTATTAGGCTATCTGTTTTTGCTGTATATCGCCAATGAAAATAGTTACAAATAAATCCACAGCAGAAGCGTTACGAATCTCCAAGCAACACAGGTGTGCAGTTCCTAAATGAATCCGTGTTGAGTGAATGATTCAATTACCCAATTAATTTTTCATTTAAATCAGTCTATTAATTAATTCCTGAATGAATCAGTAATTTTGAACAAATCAAATGGGTGGGTCATTAAGTCATTAAGACGGTGACCTGCCGCCACTAACTGGCGAGTTTAGTTTCATATTTAAAAACAATTTATTTTTTGATTTTGATTTCATTTGATTGGTAACAGTCCTGTAGTATCTTATTATTCTAATTACATGTATATATTAAATTTAGGAATCTTACCTAAAAGATTATGCATAAATGTAGAAAAATCTACCAAAATCTTTTATTTTTTTGGGTTAATCTGATGATGTTTTCTAAAGTATCAGTGACAAGAGAGAAAATTACTCTTATCTCAAAAACGTCAGTAAACCTAATATAATTCTCTTCAGTTACCAAATGTTTTGACAAACACTTCTTGTGATACAAGGTTTTTGTGCTTGTCTTTTTTCAATAAAGAAAATTTTTGTTGGAGATATGCCTTGCTTCAATTTCTTGTAGTTATCTCAATATGATTAGATAGAGGGAAACAAGACACATTTCTAGTTTCAACATTATTGGTTCTTCAGGCATTGCTCATCAAAAGAAAAAAAGTATCAGCTGTTTCAGACCCCACATTTGGTTTTTAACCACTGAACATTTTTACAGTTTAACAATTTACTCAAGGTGCCGCATTGAAAACCCAATATCTCTTGAAACGAAACTTATAGGGCCTTAAGTATTAAGATACCAAAAGAAAATTGTGTCAAGAACCAAAATCTAAAAGGATATTAAGACATCTTTAACACATCTTGAGTTACAGGCCCACAAACTACAGAACAAAAGCCAAGAAGTGCTTTTCCCATTTTTTGAGTGATCACCACTGGCATATGATGTGACAAAGATTGCTAAAGTCAACAGATTTTTACTAATAAACAATCTCTGTGTAAAAATAACATGATGCGGCCATCTTTCAAATCATTTTTTATCCCCCTGTAATTTGGCTCAGAATGTAAGGTGAAAATTGTCATTTTGACCCCTCTCTATTACTCAGTAAATATTCATCCATGGCATTTCTTTCACCAGAAAAAAAAAATCTAAATTTTTACCCAAGGAGCTCTGGTTGAGTTGAGACGGATTGACCCTGCTGTTTGAGAACTATGCAAAGTTTATTTCAGAGCTGTTTCAGCATTCTAGTGCATTCAAAACCTTGGCATTACAGACATTTGGAGCTCTAATTTAAATTTAAAATTATTCAGTTTTTTCCATAATATTTTGCAATAACAGAAGACTATATTCCCAAAACTGTTGTAATCAAGGAAGTCTTTGGGAATGTCATTTTTGAGAGAATTCAGAAGTCTATTGTAGTTCAAATGCAAAGCATTTTGATTCACTCAGGAAAAGGTGTTGCCAAATAATTTTTATTAGTTTTAGTTTTCACAATGAATGTTTACAAACAAATGCAGCGATAAACAATAATGGCACCACCGAGGCGAGGCCATCACATTCACTCTCTGCCAACATTGTGATCCGGAGACCAGACTGTTTTTTATTTATTTTTTTGTAAATTCCCTAAAAATATCTTCCTCAGAAGAATGAGAGTTCAGTAAATCAATGAGTCAACCAGAGCTGTGCACAGACATTTTGGTGGGCAGGTGCTCATATTAAATTAATAAAAAATAATTATTGAACATCTGTTTATTAACACAATATACTATACGGCTGTTGCCAGTCAAATGAACTCTGTATCAACAAAATTCATCTTTCCATTTTCAAAGTCCATTTACACTGCACTACAATTGCATATGGCCTAAATAATGTTATGAGATTAAATGTTTTAAAATTAACATTTTGAATACAGAAATAGGAAATGTTAGGAAAAACTAAATTATTCTATTATATATCAAATAAAACCACCAGTAAGTGGCAACATAAGTAATTCATAGAATCAGTCATTCAAGCAATTTGTTCAAACTGGCTGATGTATTTATGAAAAAAGCAAGTAACCACTGTCTTTATGAAAGAGTTATTGAATCATTGACCGATTTGTCAACCTATTTATGTTACAATATGTACCAGTTTTTACTTAAAAGTCTTTTCTCTGGTAACCAACAGCAGGCCACAGATGCTGTCAGCTGACCTTAACTTCTATTTATCCTAGAATTTTTTATTTTAGTCATAATGACCTAAGAAATTTGTAACACTTAAGCATACAGTAATAATGAAGTTTTATGCCCCTGAATATACTGCTGCATTAGTGTGGCTTTTTGTATTTTGAGAAATTAGCACCGCATTTTCTGACATCTTGTCGAAGAGGAAGCGTAATCTAACCATATGAGCTAAAGACAGCATATGTCTTGCGTACCCATGCAGCCCAGGTTTCTTATGTAAAACCTCACACCCTCATATTTCCACATAAGACACAATGTATGGAAGTGGTGTGCATGTAACCGAGTCCTTCAATTTTGTGTCATTATAGTGTATCTGCTTTTCACATCAAACCCGAGTCAGGAGACGTTCCCAGAACAAAAATAACCAGCGTGTACACTCTAAAAAAAGCTGGGTTGTTTCAACCCAATGTTGGGTCAAATATGGACTAACCCAACTGTTGGGTTAAAAAGCTCATTTAAAAATGTAACCAAAACATCCCTAATCCTACCCAATACCTAAACTTAACAACTACCTTACTAACTATTAATAAGCAGTAATTTGGGAATTTATTGAGGGAAAAGTCGTAGTTAATAGTGAATAAGTGTTCCCTATTCTAAGTGTTACCGGATTTTTAATTAATTCTATAGAAAAGCATTAATGTACTGATGATTTAAAGAGCTGGGAAACAAAAACATTGATCTTTAAACCTAATGCAACCAAGATTACACTGGTTCAGTATTACACGGAATACAATATTGCTCCAGTAAGTATAAATACTCAATTTCAATTTTACTTAATTAAAAGTGTAAACGTAATTGATTTTTTAATGCACATAACTATTAAACATAAAGAGTACTGGTCAATCATTTTTTTTGTATTTCCAGTATACTATATATATTTATATATTCTTATACTAGTTCTATATCATTTGACACTGGGTTAGTAGTACAGATTCATGCTTACTTTTTGTATTACAAATTGTATGTTTTATTACGAATCACATTGAATGATTTCTCATGAGATCAGGTTGGTGGATGCATGGGCACTAATAAGCATTATTTTATAGTTACTTATAGTTTTGACCTAAATTAGCGTACCTCAGAGGTGGGTACAGTAACCAAATCTGTACTCAAGACTCAAGGTTTTTATTTGTCACACACACAGTTATGTACAGAATACAATCTGCAGTGAAATGTAAACCTGGTCAGATACTCAGACTGTGCAAGTGTGCAAGACTGGGGTAAGTGAGATTTGGCCATCAGAAAACGGAAGCGCTTGCCTGATGGCAGCAGACTGAACAGACAGTCAGCAGGATGTATAGGGTCCTTGATGATTTTAACAGCCCTGTTACTGCACCATCTGATGTATATATATATCCTGTAGAGAGGAGAGAGCAGTCCCTGCATGAGATGCTCTCTACTATGCAGTTATGTAGTGTTCCCATGCAGCCTCAGCTGCTGATTTTACTGGTTACGTATGTGTCAATTCCACATTTATTTATATAGCACTTTTCTACAATACAGATCGTTTCAAAGCAGCTTCACAGTAATAAACTGGAAAATAACAGTGGTAATGATGCAAAATGCATCAATTATAAAACTATTTCAGTTTCAGCTGTAAAGCATACAGAAGATAATAGTGTTATTATTCAGCTTAATTTAGTTAACGTGGACTCAACTGAGTTCAATATCAGTATCAGTGCTGCAAAGTTGATCAATTATGAAACAAATTCAAGTAAGCTATAAAGCATCTCTAATTATCACACTTTATTTTAAGGTCCAACTCTCACTCTTAACTACGACTTTTGCCTCAATTTACTCCTAATTTGCTACTTATTAAAGGTGGGGTAAGCCATTTTTCAAAAACGCTTTAGAAAACTGATTCGGGCTGAACAGCAAAACAAACTTGTAGCCAATCAGCAGTAAGGGGCGTGTCTACTCATGATGTGGAGGAGAGAGTGTTCAGTACACAGGATGGAGATTAGCGAGCCGAGCGACAGAAAGATAGAGATTGCGGATAAAAAACAAAAGTGGAAAACATGAAAAAGTAGGACCCGTGTAAATATGGGATCAGCTTTCCAGCGCTGGAGAGAACTCAAGGAGCGGAAGGCCTGCGATCGGACGCCGAGGTTGCTTTGTTTCTTCTCGATAGGTGAGTAACACAGTGTCTGCGCCGCAACAGCTAAAGTCTGTCTAGTACACTGGGCGCGATACAGCGACCTTTGAAAATCATTTGAAATTTGTGTCAATATGTCATGAATCGAACACAGCAGCAGTTTTCTGTCTGGGATTTGGCGTGTCGTGCCGCATCCAGTGTAGACCATAGATATGTATATATTTCTATGGTGTAGACAGCATCACTGATTATAATGAGTTCTATAGTATTTTGTCGCGCCGCGCCACTCACGTCCGGTGTAGACACGGTGTAACATTGGTTTGGCTTTGTTTCACAGAACTAATCGTTGCATGGGTTGCGTATGTGTGGGGCGGAGCTTTCAAAATAGTGGCGAAACCCTTCTGGGGTAGGGGCGTGTTTGTTTTGGTGATTTCAAATGTCAACATTGGCTACCAGAAATCACTTACCCCACCTTTAATAGTTACGTAATTGTTAAGTTTAGGTATGGGGTGAATTAATGGATCTAAAATATGGTAATGCAGAGTGAGACATTGATATGTGCTTTATAAGTACTAATAAACAGCCAATATGCATGCTAGTTAAAAGTGAGAATTGCTCCTTAAAATAAAGTGTTACTGCTCTAATAGTATCATTATCCAGCTCAGTTCAGTTGAAGTTTTGCTCTCATTTGATAGTGTCAGTGCAGTCAAATCGATAATATTTCCTATATAAGTGTGTAACCTTGGTTTTCTGAGTCACCTTTGACACGGTGCCAGAACTTGGGAGTTTTGGGAAATGCACCCCAGCCTGACACACCATATTGGCTCAATAAATGGCGCAAGTGTGGGAGGACGAACTGTTTATCTAACCAAAAGATGGGAGAAACCTATTTGTCATTCTTTCTGAAATTCCATTTGGTAACACCAGTGGAGCAGAAATCATTAACCTTTAAGAATATGCTACTTGCAAAATATTATTGGCAAAATATGTTCTGTACTGAAACAAAATGAAATTGTTGATATCAACTGGTGATTTTATTTATATTCTTAACATGCTGAGTAATCTAATGAGTCATAAAACATTAGGGCTTAGTTCTCAAGTGTTGGCAGACTAAATAAATACAAGTTCAAAGGAAGAGAGAGACACAATGAATTTCCTCGAGAACATTCTTCAAGTGATATGAACCAACCAATAGATGAGAGCCTCCGATGGCTTCCCTTCCCATGCCTCCTGCTCCTGAAATGTGCCAGTCTAATTACAGTCGCTTGATCAGAATTGAAATTTTCGAAAATTCTTGTTCAGACTCCACATCATCCAGTCACTTGTGCACATCATAAACACAATTTCTCATCCTTTTGAACAAATTGCCAATGCTTTGGTATGTTCATACAACTGATTATGTACAATTGTCTGCTGTTTCTTACATTATTAACTGCTTATGTCATGTTGATCAAAATATATTATAATGGTTCTCTGTTGAAGGTGAATCTTGAATTTCACTAATGATACAACGGAGCATCCTGCGGATCACCTTTATACGTCTTTATTTTGGTTATAGGTCCAAATTTCTCTGCAGTTGTTGTACGTTGTAAAGAAATGCTGAATATCCATTCACATCATGCAACAGGTGAGCAGTATGCAGATTCTTATGCAAAAGAGATTGGGAGGCATTAGTAAGTCTGATTTGATTTATTAATCTATTTACAAAATAACAATTTAAAATGTATTAAACTACCTACATTGCATGCATATTTACATTCAGTTGAAAATAGTGAGTGTTACAAATTCTGACAATGGAAGAACAACAACAGCCGGGAAGAAGAAGAGGAATGAGGATGAGTGGTGGAATGATAGCAAGGCAAAACAGAGGAAGAGGTGGAAGAGGTCAAGGTTTCTGATGAAATAAGGGCCAGTATTGTTGACCATGTTCTCTATCATGACCTCACAATGGCAGAGGTGGGTCAAAAGGTACAGCCGAATGTTTTTTTCAAGTAAATCCTACTGCATAGACACGGTGTAACATTGGTTTGGCTTTGTTTCACAGAACTAATCGTTGCATGGGTTGCGTATGTGTGGGGCGGAGCTTTCAAAATAGTGGCGAAACCCTTCTGGGGTAGGGGCGTGTTTGTTTTGGTGATTTCAAATGTCAACATTGGCTACCAGAAATCACTTACCCCACCTTTAATAGTTACGTAATTGTTAAGTTTAGGTATGGGGTGAATTAATGGATCTAAAATATGGTAATGCAGAGTGAGACATTGATATGTGCTTTATAAGTACTAATAAACAGCCAATATGCATGCTAGTTAAAAGTGAGAATTGCTCCTTAAAATAAAGTGTTACTGCTCTAATAGTATCATTATCCAGCTCAGTTCAGTTGAAGTTTTGCTCTCATTTGATAGTGTCAGTGCAGTCAAATCGATAATATTTCCTATATAAGTGTGTAACCTTGGTTTTCTGAGTCACCTTTGACACGGTGCCAGAACTTGGGAGTTTTGGGAAATGCACCCCAGCCTGACACACCATATTGGCTCAATAAATGGCGCAAGTGTGGGAGGACGAACTGTTTATCTAACCAAAAGATGGGAGAAACCTATTTGTCATTCTTTCTGAAATTCCATTTGGTAACACCAGTGGAGCAGAAATCATTAACCTTTAAGAATATGCTACTTGCAAAATATTATTGGCAAAATATGTTCTGTACTGAAACAAAATGAAATTGTTGATATCAACTGGTGATTTTATTTATATTCTTAACATGCTGAGTAATCTAATGAGTCATAAAACATTAGGGCTTAGTTCTCAAGTGTTGGCAGACTAAATAAATACAAGTTCAAAGGAAGAGAGAGACACAATGAATTTCCTCGAGAACATTCTTCAAGTGATATGAACCAACCAATAGATGAGAGCCTCCGATGGCTTCCCTTCCCATGCCTCCTGCTCCTGAAATGTGCCAGTCTAATTACAGTCGCTTGATCAGAATTGAAATTTTCGAAAATTCTTGTTCAGACTCCACATCATCCAGTCACTTGTGCACATCATAAACACAATTTCTCATCCTTTTGAACAAATTGCCAATGCTTTGGTATGTTCATACAACTGATTATGTACAATTGTCTGCTGTTTCTTACATTATTAACTGCTTATGTCATGTTGATCAAAATATATTATAATGGTTCTCTGTTGAAGGTGAATCTTGAATTTCACTAATGATACAACGGAGCATCCTGCGGATCACCTTTATGAGGCTGTCGGCAACTTCATCTGTCTTTAATTTGGTTATAGGTCCAAATTTCTCTGCAGTTGTTGTACGTTGTAAAGAAACGCTGAATATCCATTCACATCATGCAACAGGTGAGCAGTATGCAGATTCTTATGCAAAAGAGATTGGGAGGCATTAGTAAGTCTGATTTGATTTATTAATCTATTTACAAAATAACAATTTAAAATGTATTAAACTACCTACATTGCATGCATATTTACATTCAGTTGAAAATAGTGAGTGTTACAAATTCTGACAATGGAAGAACAACAACAGCCGGGAAGAAGAAGAGGAATGAGGATGAGTGGTGGAATGATAGCAAGGCAAAACAGAGGAAGAGGTGGAAGAGGTCAAGGTTTCTGATGAAATAAGGGCCAGTATTGTTGACCATGTTCTCTATCATGACCTCACAATGGCAGAGGTGGGTCAAAAGGTACAGCCGAATGTTTTTTTCAAGTAAATCCTACTGCAGTTTCTTTTTTCAGAATACATATGACTTAACACTGCCTTTTTCCTCTTCTAAGCTACTAGGCTGTGTAGCCGAAATCTTACTTACACTAATAGATAACAAAACACTCTTAAATATTACTTTGGAATTTCCATTCAAATTTACTTAACTCTTTCACCACCGGTGTTTTAGAAGTTGCCAGCCACCAACTGCATTTTTGATCATTTTCACAAAACGTTCATGGCCCCCATTATTTTTTGTTGTATGAATATCTGAACATGCAATATGTCAAAGAAAGAACAGAGCCTCTGTTTAAAAAAAAAACTTAATGCATTCTTTTTTAAAAACAACACTTGAATATGAGCACATTTCATTGATCGCTTCCATCAACACATCCAAAACTTCACAGTCCTAAATCACTGCCTGACTCCACATTTCATCCGGTAACATTAGGCAGTTTTGATTTATATGCTGTTTAATGTTTGATGATTGCGTTATATTACATGTGCATCTGCGATCCTTGGTTCTGTTTCTTCTTCGCCAGTGTTTTTTGATCCAGAGATTCTATACTATTTCAGAAGATGCATAATAGCACCTCCTACTCTGTAACACTGGAAACACAGAAAGCCGGAAAAATCTGTCAATGGCAGGGAAAGAGTTAAGCACAAATAATAGCAAAGGAAGAACAAGTAACACATAAAATGTAACCTGACATTTTGAAATGTATTTTCTTGTAAAACATGCTCCAATAATCTGTGTTTTATTTGCAACTTCAAAATTTTTTTTTTTTTCCATGTCACACTTAGTGTTGTCCAGTCCTTACATTTAGATATGGTTTTTGCAATGATGTTCACTGCTTTGTTTTACATTTGCTGCAACACATGAGGCTTATAAAGCTCTTCAAATCTGGCAACGTTCTGCCTCATTCACATAGCGCAACTGAATGGTTTAGTCATTTGCATGTTGGATGCCAGCTTAGAGTTCATAAATTCAAGTGCAAAGCAGACAGCGAGTGCTGGGACTACCGGTGAGAATATTCAGTCAATGAGAGGTGGTTTCAATGATGTGACAACAGAAATAGATTAGAGAAATCTCACAAAGACCATCTCTAGGGAGATTGAATACTCCCCTTTCTCTTGCTTTGTGGCCATCAAGGGCTTTTCATGGGAAGGAAGCAATCTGGATGCTGCTTCCCTCAATTGTATATTTCTTCTCTAAGCAAACAGAAGATGCAGCAACGAGTAAGAGCAAAGGCAAAGCTGTGGCAATCCTAAGGTTTACCAGTTTTTCAGTTACATTTATTGTGTTAGTCCATTCAGTCAACATTTTAAGGATCATGAACAAGCTGTTTCAACTGCATGCTACTTTCAGACGAATTATTTAATTCAGTAATTTGGTTAATAATGATTCCTGATCAGTGAGAAGTCTCATTTTGTCTGTTTGTGGTGTTGGAGCAACGTTATTTATAGTCTACACACAAGATCTCAGGTTCACTCAATGGACAGCCAATAATGAGGACATTGTTTCACTAGTGAAAACCCAGCTTATTCAGTTCTTCTTGGCAACAGAACTAGACAGGAAGAGCCAAATCAACATGGAAACCTTGATGTTAACCGACCATTTGCCTGCTATTTGTCAGCGATTCAAAGAACTATCTTTCTGAATTGTACATGTCTTTGCAGAAATTACACTCTTGAATCACAAAGGGAAACACAGTCCGCATCAGGTGCAGACATAGGCTTGTGGTAGAAATCAGTGGAAGTGTTTATCAAAGCACATTGCTGTAACCATTAACGGTATTGTTTCTGAGTGAAAGCTAGCTGTAAACACCTTTGAATTCACTCCAGGCTTTTCACTATAGAACAAACCACAGTCTTTCACTGCAAGGGTAAAAGCCAAGCCTTTTCACTTCCATCAGACAGGGTTTGCATTGGTAGAAGCATATTTGTCATCTCTTAAGTAAATTCTTTGATACTTTTTTTTGTATTTATTCAGACATATTTTATTATAAATCTTCTAAATTGTTAATTTACGACAAATCTTTCACACTATTACACTCTAAAAAATGCTGGGTTAAATATAACCCAGTGCTGGGTTAAAAAGGGACAAACCCAGCTATTGGGTT
>NW_015506372.1:181474-194444 GCF_001515645.1 Sinocyclocheilus grahami
CTTCTGGTGTCTTTCGCTTCCAGTTATTTTACCTGTACAAAAACAGCCCATTATACTGCTTCATTCAAATTTTTAATTATTATCATATTATTTTAACTTGAGTATCATAATCATAAATTCACCCCCCAGAACGCGATTTCACCGTACTGCGATACACTAGGGTTTTCTGAAACCCAGCCACTGGGATAAAGAAGGAAAACATAGTAGCCTACACTGGCAGCTGGGTTTCCAGCCAATGACTGCATTTAATTTGACCTCACTGTAATTAAATTACATTTTAGGTTTGAATAGAGAATACAGGAAGCAAATGTATTCTTTAATAATAAAAAAAAATGACCAGAAGGTCATAAATATTTTAATGTTTTCAACAAATCTTGCAATAAGTGAAGAATGATAAATGAAGCTTGTTATAATGATAAGCAGTTAACCGTGACTGTTGATAAATGAATATTTATATTTAAATCGTGCAACATGCATTATTTATTTCACATTCATTTTTATTTATTTTTTTTATTTGGGCTGAACCAATATAACTAAACAGCAATGGAACCTGTCGGTACCGATAGTCTAGTGGTTAGTGCACTGACATAGTGCAACTGTGTCTCTGGCAACCTGTGTTCGATTCCTGGCGTAAGGTCCTTTGCTGATTACATTCCCCACAAATCGCTACACTGTCCTGTGTAATAAGCACAAAAAGGCAACAAAAAAAAAAGGTTGCACTTGCAAATTAGTGAGTTTTACTTTACAGTTACATGGTTGCTACTGTAAATGAAAACAGCAAAAATATGGTTATTTCTTCTACAGTAAGTTACTTGTCACTTGCTGCCGGTTAATTACTGTGAATTTCACAGTCAGTTTCTTACAGAGTATAGTTTATTAGTACTTATAAAGCACATATTAATGCCTTATTCTGAATGACTATATTTTATAATCCTACCAAATACCTAAACTTAACAACTACCTTTCTTAATAAGCAGCAATTTAGCAATTTATTGAGGAAAAACTTTTAATATTGAATATGTGTTCTCTGTTCTAAAGTGTAACCGAAATACGTATTTTCCAAAACAAGTTTTACTGCAAAAAAAAATCTAAGCCATAAATCTAAAGTTGTGTTCCAAATTTGAAGTTGATATCTCAAAAATGAGTAAAATTTCAGTAAGATTTTGTTTGGGCGCAGTACCAAACGTTTCCACTTCCCATTCATTTCCAATGCAGTCATTTTTAACCATTAGCAGTACAAGTGTTTTTTTCAGGACTATTTAACCTTTTCAAATTATGTCCATGATTTTTTGTGTGTGTTCACAGCAAGTACCAAAACCTGTAATAATTTTCATACCATTCCAGTAAAATAAATAAAGATTTTTCTGTCAAACATGACCAAACAGCACCAGAGTATAAGAGAATAACAACTTCAAACTCCGTTTGTTCCTCATACACATCTATATGTCATATGGACTACTTTTATGGTGCATGTATGATGTTTTTTCTAGAACCCGTGGTCTTGGTATGGAAATGAGTGTCTTAAAGTTTCTTAAAATTTGGTGTTTTGAATTTTGTGATTATTTCGTGTTCCACTGAAAGAAATCAATTCAAACACATCCAGAGTGACTAACAGGGGAGGAGTAGTGCAACAGTTGGCAGTTCCTCTGGTGGTGGAAGATATAAGTTCTAATGACGTAGTAACATGTGAGGGGCACAATGGACCTGAGAGAGCCAAGGAAATGAGAAGTTCCTCTGCGTGCATCTTTGTGTGCAATGTCCTATACATCAGGAAGCTACCAGCGGCTGCTCCCGAGGGGATTCAGTCAGATCTCTCCTCCACACAATGCACTCTTAAAACAGCGTGACGTAGAGTGTCCTTGGCATTTAAAACAACAAAGCCCAGTGCACGATTAATGAGAGAACTAATAAAGCACTATTGTATAATTAATTGAAAAATAAAATGGGTGTGTTCTAAGGTGTGAGGCTTTGGCGTGGCTTTCTGAATATTACTGGCTGGGCCTTTGTGAATTCATGTTTCTGGAAACAATTGTTCACACTCAGTTAAATGCATTGATTTCCTCTTGCAGGGCGATGGGGGATGGAAGGTCTCACTGTTCCCCTCGCTAAAAGGATTAAACTCAGGGTAGCATCTTTCAACTCATTCAGTGCAACCACTCTTACAGCTCTTGTTTTTGAGCTCCAGTGGGGAAAAAAACTCTGAAAAATTAGAATGAAGCAATACTGCCCGACAGGATTGTCTCAACAGCTTCAGATAGTGCATGCAGCTGAAACACTGGATACTCTGAAGAGTGTGCATTAATTACCTTACTTACCAATAATAGCAAACCACAGGATTTTGTAGCATTTAGAGTGCTTCGTGGTAGCATGCAAGCTCTATATACTGTGAGATTGGTTTTAATGTGGTGAATACTTGAGCTGAGCCTGCAGGTGATGGCCAGGGAGGATTATGGGAAATGTAGTGCTTTGTGGTGTACAGGCCTGGTGAATGGAGATTGTGACAGATGAACTACACTCTACTATGCTTGAGAGGAATTGACTTTATACATTCACTAAAAATGTTAAAAGTAATTCTAAAAAGTAAGCTCTAGCAACATGTATTTGCAGATGCTAACTTTTGCTGTATATTTTGTTATCAAATAAAATGTATGTGTCTTAGGTATCGAAATACTTCAAACCACTAGCAAGCCCGTTTATGAATTCACCATCAACAAGCTGTACATAATAGCAGGGGTGTTCTGTCCATGTAAGCTGCGAATGCTCTGCAAACCCTAGCCATCTAAGAGAGTTTAGTGACTGGCTCATTAAATTCCCCTGTCATCTGAGGTGAAACATAAAGCTTACATAATAAAATATGGGGAATATGCATGTAACTGTAAATCATTTATTTGCCAAAAGATGGTAATTCTGCAGATCTGTACAAGTTATTGGGGCGTTCTCATTGGTTTGTTGGCACGTGGGTGATTTCATGCACAAGGAAAACTGTCAAAGAATCGCTCACCCAAGCGGAAAAATGTGCTGTTGCTGCCAGATCTCGATTACCAAAAATCACATTGTATTTAATGCAGAAGTCATATGCTAAATACATTTTTAAAAAAATGTATCTGTATATTTTCTTGCTTTCTCTAGCAAACCAAATATTGAAAGTCCACTGAAAATATTCCGTCTTACTTTTTAGGGACAGTTAAGAGGTTAAATCTTACACTCTAAAAAATGCTGGGTTAAATATAACCCAGTGCTGGGTTAAAAAGGGACAAACCCAGCTATTGGGTTGTTTTGACCCAGCGGTTGGGTTGTTTTGAGTCAAAACAACCCAACCCAACCCAACCGCTGGGTCAAAACAACCCAATAGCTGGGTTTGTCCCTTTTTAACCCAGCGCTGGGTTATATTTAACCCAGCATTTTTTAGAGTGTAAGATTTAACCTCTTAACTGTCCCTAAAAAGTAAGACGGAATATTTTCAGTGGACTTTCAATATTTGGTTTGCTAGAGAAAGCAAGAAAATATACAGATACATTTTTTTAAAAATGTATTTAGCATATGACTTCTGCATTAAATACAATGTGATTTTTGGTAATCGAGATCTGGCAGCAACAGCACATTTTTCCGCTTGGGTGAGCGATTCTTTGACAGTTTTCCTTGTGCATGAAATCACCCACGTGCCAACAAACCAATGAGAACGCCCCAATAACTTGTACAGATCTGCAGAATTACCATCTTTTGGCAAATAAATGATTTACAGTTACATGCATATTCCCCATATTTTATTATGTAAGCTTTATGTTTCACCTCAGATGACAGGGGAATTTAATGAGCCAGTCACTAAACTCTCTTAGATGGCTAGGGTTTGCAGAGCATTCGCAGCTTACATGGACAGAACACCCCTGCTATTATGTACAGCTTGTTGATGGTGAATTCATAAACGGGCTTGCTAGTGGTTTGAAGTATTTCGATACCTAAGACACATACATTTTATTTGATAACAAAATATACAGCAAAAGTTAGCATCTGCAAATACATGTTGCTAGAGCTTACTTTTTAGAATTACTTTTAACATTTTTAGTGAATGTATAAAGTCAATTCCTCTCAAGCATAGTAGAGTGTAGTTCATCTGTCACAATCTCCATTCACCAGGCCTGTACACCACAAAGCACTACATTTCCCATAATCCTCCCTGGCCATCACCTGCAGGCTCAGCTCAAGTATTCACCACATTAAAACCAATCTCACAGTATATAGAGCTTGCATGCTACCACGAAGCACTCTAAATGCTACAAAATCCTGTGGTTTGCTATTATTGGTAAGTAAGGTAATTAATGCACACTCTTCAGAGTATCCAGTGTTTCAGCTGCATGCACTATCTGAAGCTGTTGAGACAATCCTGTCGGGCAGTATTGCTTCATTCTAATTTTTCAGAGTTTTTTTCCCCACTGGAGCTCAAAAACAAGAGCTGTAAGAGTGGTTGCACTGAATGAGTTGAAAGATGCTACCCTGAGTTTAATCCTTTTAGCGAGGGGAACAGTGAGACCTTCCATCCCCCATCGCCCTGCAAGAGGAAATCAATGCATTTAACTGAGTGTGAACAATTGTTTCCAGAAACATGAATTCACAAAGGCCCAGCCAGTAATATTCAGAAAGCCACGCCAAAGCCTCACACCTTAGAACACACCCATTTTATTTTTCAATTAATTATACAATAGTGCTTTATTAGTTCTCTCATTAATCGTGCACTGGGCTTTGTTGTTTTAAATGCCAAGGACACTCTACGTCACGCTGTTTTAAGAGTGCATTGTGTGGAGGAGAGATCTGACTGAATCCCCTCGGGAGCAGCCGCTGGTAGCTTCCTGATGTATAGGACATTGCACACAAAGATGCACGCAGAGGAACTTCTCATTTCCTTGGCTCTCTCAGGTCCATTGTGCCCCTCACATGTTACTACGTCATTAGAACTTATATCTTCCACCACCAGAGGAACTGCCAACTGTTGCACTACTCCTCCCCTGCTAGTCACTCTGGATGTGTTTGAATTGATTTCTTTCAGTGGAACACGAAATAATCACAAAATTCAAAACACCAAATTTTAAGAAACTTTAAGACACTCATTTCCATACCAAGACCACGGGTTCTAGAAAAAACATCATACATGCACCATAAAAGTAGTCCATATGACATATAGATGTGTATGAGGAACAAACGGAGTTTGAAGTTGTTATTCTCTTATACTCTGGTGCTGTTTGGTCATGTTTGACAGAAAAATCTTTATTTATTTTACTGGAATGGTATGAAAATTATTACAGGTTTTGGTACTTGCTGTGAACACACACAAAAAATCATGGACATAATTTGAAAAGGTTAAATAGTCCTGAAAAAAACACTTGTACTGCTAATGGTTAAAAATGACTGCATTGGAAATGAATGGGAAGTGGAAACGTTTGGTACTGCGCCCAAACAAAATCTTACTGAAATTTTACTCATTTTTGAGATATCAACTTCAAATTTGGAACACAACTTTAGATTTATGGCTTAGATTTTTTTTTGCAGTAAAACTTGTTTTGGAAAATACGTATTTCGGTTACACTTTAGAACAGAGAACACATATTCAATATTAAAAGTTTTTCCTCAATAAATTGCTAAATTGCTGCTTATTAAGAAAGGTAGTTGTTAAGTTTAGGTATTTGGTAGGATTATAAAATATAGTCATTCAGAATAAGGCATTAATATGTGCTTTATAAGTACTAATAAACTATACTCTGTAAGAAACTGACTGTGAAATTCACAGTAATTAACCGGCAGCAAGTGACAAGTAACTTACTGTAGAAGAAATAACCATATTTTTGCTGTTTTCATTTACAGTAGCAACAATGTAACTGTAAAGTAAAACTAATTTAAAAAAATGTTTTCACTAATTTGCAAGAGCAAACTTTTTTTTTTGCGCTTGTTACACTGGACAGTGTAGCGATTGGTGGGGAATGTGATCGGCAAAGGACCTTAAGCCAGGAATCAAACACAGGTCGCCAGAGACACAGTTGCACTATATGTCAGTGCGCTAACCACTAGACTATTGGTTTGAAAAATTTTTCACTAATTTGCAAGAGTAAACTTTTTTTTTTTTGCGCTTATTACACAGGACAGTGTAGCGATTGGTGGGGAATGTGATCGGCAAAGGACCTTAAGCCAGGAATCAAACACAGGTCGCCAGAGACACAGTTGCACTATATGTCAGTGCGCTAACCACTAGACTATTGGTACCGACAGGTTCCATTGCTGTTTAGTTATATTGGTTCAGCCCAAATAAAAAAATAAAAATAAAAATGAATGTGAAATAAATAATGCATGTTGCACGATTTAAATATAAATATTCATTTATCAACAGTCACGGTTAACTGCTTATCATTATAACAAGCTTCATTTATCATTCTTCACTTATTGCAAGATTTGTTGAAAACATTAAAATATTTATGACCTTCTGGTCATTTTTTTTTATTATTAAAGAATACATTTGCTTCCTGTATTCTCTATTCAAACCTTGTAGAAAACAATAAAATCTTGATTACCTTCTGGTCATTTTTTTTTATTAAAGAATACATTTGCTTCCTGTATTCTCTATTCAAACCTAAAATGTAATTTAATTACAGTGAGGTCAAATTAAATGCAGTCATTGGCTGGAAACCCAGCTGCCAGTGTAGGCTACTATGTTTTCCTTCTTTATCCCAGTGGCTGGGTTTCAGAAAACCCTAGTGTATGGCAGTACGGTGAAATCGCGTTCTGGGGGGTGAATTTATGATTATGATACTCAAGTTAAAATAATATGATAATAATTAAAAATTTGAATGAAGCAGTATAATGGGCTGTTTTTGTACAGGTAAAATATCTGGAAGCGAAAGACACCAGAAGTCAAACACATTCAAGTTACAAATAGTCTCGCCCGCTCTCTTGTGAAAACTAAGCTGGATATAAATAATATTCATTCTTTTTTTTTACAGCACATTGTTGGTTACTGTAATTTTCTACAGTACATAATTGCTTGTTGTGTTTTCTACAATACATGGGTAATTACTGTGATTTTCTACAGTACATAATTAGTTATTGTGTTTTCTACAATACTTTGGAAGTTACTGTGATTTTCTGCAAGACATTGCTGGTTAATGTGACACTCACAGTACTTCTTACATTACTGCCATTTTGACTGAAACTACGGTATACTACTGTGAACTAGTATACAGCAATTTCCTGTGCACAAACACAGTAAATTCCTGTAGATTTCACATGAATTTTTTAGTGTATGCTAGTAATATGCATTCTAATTAGCAGCTATTTAATAGTGAGTATTGGTCCTTAAAATAAAGTGTTACCTATATCTCATATAAAAATGTAAAATAGTAAACTTAAAATAGCTAAATTAAACTTAAATTAACCTCAAATTAAAACTATCATACTGAGAAGACAAAACTTGCATTTTTTTTGTCTTCCTTGCACTCTTGTGAACATTGTCTAACAATTATGTTTAGCTATGGGTATTTTAGAAATATGACCACTTGTACTTTATTGCTCGAACATCAATGCATAATCAGTTGAATTTAACTCTAATAAATGATTAACAAAATAATTAGAATATGAAACATTTACATTTTAGTCAAAATAATAGTTGGATAATTGAAAGGCTCTAATACAACAATGCGTATGCAATGACTTTAAACCTGAGATGTACCAGTAATGCAAAAAACTAAACAAAAAAACAAAAAACTTGCAACCTATTGTTACAAGATCATGCAGTCAAATATCTATATCTGTCTTAGTCCATGTGGCATAACAGTCCTTTGCAAAACAATGTTACACATTGTAAAACATTATAACATCACATCAGCAAAATCTTTTAAACCGAAATGAATTTAAACCTTTTAAAACTAAATGAAACAGGAAACGACCTTTAAAAAAAGAGGAAAAACTCTATCGACCACATTTCTGACACAAAACCCAGTGTTGCTTTCAGCCAAACTAAAGTAAAGGTTGAAGAAAGGTGTAGAACATGGATGTTGCTCTAACCCCATATCCTGTCATTGTAAGCATGAAACCACAGAGGCAGAGAGCAAAGACCATCAAGCACTTTGGCTGCCCACTTATCCAAATATGTGAGATATTCCTGAAACCCGAGTGAAGAAATAGCTTCTCTACACCTGATAAGTGTTAGTCTCTATACGGCTTCTTAGCTTTCACCATGAGAGCATGTGGGCCTCCCAAACTTCTGCATTGGGTCTCAAGAGCAATTACCTGTCAATATATACTGTATCATTAACTATAATTCTGAGAGCTGCTTGAAACATATATGCTTTTAAAAATAAAGGTGCTTCAAAAGGTTCTTCACAGCGATGCCATAGAAGAACCATTTTTGGTTCCACAAAGAACCATTCAGTCAAAGGTTCTTTAAAGAACCATCTCTTTTTTACCTTTTTATAATCTGAAGAACCTTCTTTCGCCACAAATAACCTTTTGTGAAACAGAAAGGTTCTTCAGATGTTAAAGGTTCTTTATGGAACCATTTAGACAAAAAGGTTCTTCTATGGCATCGTGAAGCACCTTTATTTTTAAGAGTGTATATGCTTTTAAAAATCTCAGAATGTCTTTGATTACATGCGTAAATATTTTCACTTATCAGAGCATTCCTCCCATTCATTTTCAGCCTATATTTAATGGAAAATCTGTTACAAATGTTAGAAATGAATACTGCAATAAGGTTGGTTATTTATTTAGAGAAACTAACTTATACATCTACCCTGACAAATATTCCTTAGTAAAATATCACTGAGTAAATAGCTACCATTGGTATATCCCCTAAGGCAAGTGTCTGCAAAATGAATAAATGTAAATACAAATAATATTTGCACTAATGCATAATCATAACTCACTCACTCATTGGCACTTCACTCAAGGCACACTTTTAAAGCAAAAAAAAATCTAAATTGTCCCATAATGCATTGATTGAGTGCACTCACTGTCCAAATACCATTTGAACAAATAGGGCTAATGGTTTCTTGTTAAAGCTGTGAAAATACTGAGAGGGCCCCGTGTCCCATCAGTCCACAAGTTTCCATGTTTCTACACTTCTCCATGTCTGACTGTTTCGTTTCAAAACAAGGAACACAATATTTCCACACCACAGTGAGTGATAAAGTGTTTTCCATCTTACTGTATGAGGCTTGAGTGAGGTTACACTTTGTTTTATATTAATATTTTAAATATTATTATTTATAGCCTTATTTATTTAGTCAGTCAGTCACACTTTAGTTTGGAAACCATCTCTCACCATTAACTAATTATTAACTACAACTTTCCCCTCAATAAACTCCGAATTTGCTGCGTATTGATAGTTAGTAAGGCAGTGTTTTGTGTGTCTTGCTCCCCATGTGCCTTCCTACGCCCATATTTGGTTAGTTTCCTGTTCCTGTCCCGATTAGGTTGATTTGATTCCAGGTGTTCCCCATTTTATGTCTATTGATCCCAGGTGTGTCTCGTCCGCTCCTCATCCTGTCGTGTGTATAAATAGTGTTCCCTGGGTGTGCTCCAGCGTCTGGTATTGAATGTTAATGTCTGCTGAAGTCTACTGCCTTTGCTACGTGTGTTTTCCTGGTCCCCTTGAAGTTATTAAAATCCCGTCATTGATGTACTCCAGGTCTCCTCATTCCGTGCTCCTCACTGTAGCAACCAATGACAGAATACCGGACCTAAACAAAAGTAAGCCGTGCCCCTTCCCCTCAGTTTTGTTTTTCCCACCTTTTTGAAAGTTTTTGTTTCCTGGTTTTTCTCCCCCGCGGCTAAGGAAATTGCCGCTCGCTTCTCCACCCTGGCTCGCCTCGATCTCCCCTTCTATGAGTACGCCAGGGAGTTCTGCAAGCTCGCAGTGGTGACTGCGTTAGAGGATGCTGTCCTCAATCAGCTGTTCTGGCTCGGGGCCAACTACCATCGTTCTGTGGACCTCCCAGACACCACTGGACTAACTTGGAGGGAAAGTGTCTTCCGGTGTCTCAGACAAGGATCTCCGATCAGCAAACGACATCCAGAGGGCTAGACAGAGAGAGAAAATCCAGGTACACGATAATAGTCCAGGCAGGGGCAAACAGAATCCAAACGGCAAGACGACAGGGCAGTCCAAAAACAAAGGCAGAGATATATACATGGGAAAACAGGCAAGGCAAGACTAGACTAAACTAAATGCAATTTACAAGGTTTGTTCATCACATTAACTTTGGACATGCTCCACTACTTAAAACCAGAACGTATGCCTTATATTGTTTTTCATCTTTATGGTATCACTTTAGTCCACTTTAGACATTTTACTAACTTTAAGTAACTTTGCAACTACATGTCAACTAGTAGTCATTAGAGTATTAGTAGACTGTCTTCTTAATATCTGCTAACATTTTATATTGCTGCTCCCCAACTGACAAGACATTCTGACATTCAAAACTGATATTCTACTGACAATAAGAAACTTTGCAAGTACATGTGAACTCGTTCTGCTAACCCTAACCATAACCTAACAGTGGATGACAGAGATGTTTTGGAAATAAAATTCACTGTTTGATGCGCAGAGCAGATCCTAGACTTCTGGGGGACCTACGCAAAACTGTGACGAGTTATGAATGAATGAAACACATTTGTCCACTTGAGAAACGGTGTCTCTTCCGGTACGCTTTTAACTCATTTTTTTTTTTGTCTCAAGTAAGACACTGTGTGAAATTCACCTTACATGATTTGACTGATTTTTACATAGAAAGGGCGACAGCGCACCGCATTAAAAGAAACGACATAAGTGGTTTTCATAACTGCTGGTCATATTCAAAAACAAAACTAAAATTAAATCATCTCTGAGAGCAAGGGGGCCCCCTGGCTCTGTTGGTGCCCCTGGGTGGATGAGATGATGCCCCCCCCCCAAATAATTTGTTATTATATTTTAATCAACATTTTATCTAATCATTCTATCTTAAATGTTACCCTGATTAACACACCAAACTGTATAACATCACTGGGGCCCCCAGGGGACAAGGTAATGGTGTTGCAGGACTAGAAATTAGTGTTAAAAAACTGATTAATGATTTTAAGGCTGAACATAACTAGACTTTTAAAAACAATAAAGAGAAAGCTGAGTGGTTGCATTTTAATGTGATTTGTCAATCTCTGAAAAAGCTCAATTCTATAGTTTTTGTTGCTTAAGCTAAACTGCACTACATATAGGTCTGCTTAACAAAACCAGCCCAATTGGTACTTAAACTATAGCGTTTCGTGGGAAAATCATTCCAGCGTTCCAGGGGGTTTCAGTATAAAAGCAACACTGAAAATATCACATTTAATTTCAAATGTAGCCTATAAATGTTCTTTCTTGGTATAAGCTAAACTGATATCAGAATGTCAAATAAAATCAGAATGAAGCCTTTTTTGGGGGGGGTCAAACTCGCATTTTAATGTGTGTGTGTTTTAAATAACTTGGTCAGATATGAGGGACAAAATTAATTCCCCCTTACAATATAAAGCGCTTTATCTGTGTCACAGCCACTATATAAATGTAACTATAATAATATAACGTCATTGATAGATATATTAATCTATATGTAGGCTATTATTAAGGCTAATAAAGATTTTTGGTTATTAATCCTTCTCCAACTTTTGATAACACAATGTTCAGTGTATAGCTACATGCTGATTTATCTGAACATTTCAAACTTTAGAAGGAAATGTTTTTAGAGCGGCCGCTTTGATCCTCGACACTTCATCATGACATCACCATCATCCTGTCAATGGACGCGCGCACAAAACCAGCTCCAGGATTGCTTGAACCATTTGTCATCAGTGAAGAAGAGACGAAACTGTATCAAGTTGACAGGGAGGCAGACTCATCGCTTCTTCTACCCACTGAAGCCTTGCTTTTGGATCATGGATGCGTCCCTCTTTCAGTTCTTCATAGAGGAATTCGGCGACACCAACTGTACTCTTATAGATGCTTTTCAGGACACTTTATATGAGAATTCGTCTTTCGCGTCGATGAGTGTCGACGGTGAGGATTACAGTATTTGTAGCAGTGCATATGTTTTATGCAGCGTTTATAATGCACATTAATCAACACCGGTTGTATTTTCCTCTAAGGTCTCTATTGTAACGCCACCACGGATGAAATCGGAACTTGCTGGCCAAGAAGCAACTCTGGACGAATAATTGAGCGACCGTGTCCAGAGTTCATTAACGGCGTCAAATACAACACCACTAGTAAGTGGCTCCTATTCGCTTTTTATTCATTAAATACGTCTGAGGATAAGGTTGGTGGATTCATGTGCATAACTGTTAGCCTATTTATCTGTGGGCCAGTCCTTCAGGCAGAGTTATAATATAAGAAAGTGTGTCAGTGGATTTATAGATATATGCATTGCATAGATTTAATATGGAACATTTGAAGGCTTATAAGATTTCATGGACATGTATAGCTTTTGATATTTTTCTCTCAAAAACTGTTTGTACAATTGTTCTTAAAATAAATGACATGCTGTTAATAATTTACGCAATTGTCTGCTCACAAATTCTGCTTCTGCAGACAATGTTATCTGCCCTGCCACATGTTCTTTGCCCTAATGTGTGAAATGAAGCAGGACAGTGAAGTTCTCTTAACACACACACACACACACACACACACACACACACACACACTGTGTGTCTGGTTTATCCTTGTGCATGGGGACTCTATAGGTGTAATGTTTTTTATACTGTACAAACCGTATTTTCTATCGCCCTACACCAACCCTACCCCTAAACCTACCCCTCACAGGAGACTTTCTGCATTTTTACATTCTCAAATCATTCTGTATGATGTATAAGCTTGTTTCCCCATGGGGACCTCAATTTAGTCCCCATGAGTCAGTGTGCAATCAGGTTTAAGTCCCCACCAGTATAGAAAAACATGTATACACACACACACACACACACACAC
>NW_015506372.1:194635-220389 GCF_001515645.1 Sinocyclocheilus grahami
AATTTACTAGTATTACTATCCTTGTGGGGACATTTGGTCCCCATAACGTGATAAATACCAGGTACACACACACACACACACACACTGTGCATTGCATCCATGCTGACACTGGAAAAGTTGTCTGCTCTTTTATTATGAAATATGGTGAGATTTTCCATAAATGTGCAAAATATATGCAATTGTTCCTATTACATATTTGTTATCTGAAATCACAGGACATTTGGAAAATATGTCTTAAAATTTGAAACAATACATTCATTCAGTAAATTCTACCACTATACTATAACAATACAACAGCAGAATCTAACATAGGGTGGCTGAGTTATTTCAAACGTATTTACAGAGCATTTATTGTATGCTATCTTGCACATTATGTACAGGTACTGTTTTACTTGATGTTGATTATACTTTAGAAATAACAGTTAAAAAAAAAACATTAATTCAGTATTATATATAATTTATGGTTAAAATATGTTCTAATAAATCAGCAATAAATGCCTCTGAAAACCAATTCTAGGGGCACATATTACCCCTTAATAAAAAAGAATACCTTCTGACACTGTTGTGTATGATTATTCAATTGTCACGACCTCATGATGTTCAGATCATAAAACATTACACTAGTTCAAAAGACACGGAGCAGTCTCTGTGGCATTAGACATTTTCCAGCTGCAGTTGGTTTTATCATTTTAACAGTTAAAAAAAAAACATTAATTCAGTATTATATATAATTTATGGTTAAAATATGTTCTAATAAATCAGCAATAAATGCCTCTGAAAACCAATTCTAGGGGCACATATTACCCCTTAATAAAAAAGAATACCTTCTGACACTGTTGTGTATGATTATTCAATTGTCACTCATGCTCATAATTATGTAATCATGACCTCATGATGTTCAGATCATAAAACATTACACTAGTTCAAAAGACACGGAGCAGACAAACAGTATTTTATACAATCTGATCTATATATAATCTCTGTGGCATTAGACATTTTCCAGCTGCAGTTGGTTTTATCATTGCATATTAATATGACTTATGATAAAATCACTGCATGCATATGAATGTGGATTTTCCAAATATCTCTCATCTTCGGTTTCCTTGAGTATAAATATGATTATCAGGTGGACACCCAACATAAAGGATATTAAGCTGTTATATATATCTATATCTAATCATGTCATGTCAATAAATGGAAAAGTTAGCCAGCTGTTTATTATCACATCAATTATTGTGCCTTTAGTCACAACAGTAATTACGAAACTGAAAAAAGATGAAAATCATTAACAAGACCTTTGTTTCAAAACATATTCGATAGCTTGATTGAGACTTATTTGCTACATAAATCTATAATACATAAAAAAACAGTTCAAATTAGTGCAGAATTAGGCCTATTGCTTTGTTGCCCACAATTCTGTCAAGAGTCAGCCAACTTTCTAAATGCATAATGAAATGCAGATGTTTAAGAAAGTGCTGCGGTGAGTTTTTAGAGCAGAATAAAATCAAAAGTGCCTTTTAACCCAGTGCCCCTTTAGCCTTGTTGTACCCTAAATGTGTCTTTAGCTCTATTCAGACAGTAATTGTTTCTCATGTGGACGTCTGTAAAAATAAATTAACATGGCACCTCAGTAATAAAACTCATGGATTCGGATGGCTATTTATTCACAGTGGCGGAGCGAGTTCTATGATCCTACGAACCCGGGATCGGTTCTTTTTTTCACTTCTTTCTTGTTCTTTTTTTATCATCATGTAATGGGGACTCTTTAGGTAGAACCAAGTGTGAGCTTTACTACACAAAATGCATGGTCAAACAGGCAAGGTCAATATCCACCAAACAATGTAATTCTAGGCAGAGGCAAAAGAGTAATCCAAAGGAACAGGCAAGGGTCATAATCCAAGTGAGCAGTCCAAAGTAATAAATAAACAAACAAAACAAATGAAACAAGGCTATGGCAAATGAAAACACTTGGTAGAGTCAGCTACAGCAAAACAATACTTCGCAATGTGAATGAGTGCAACTTAAATAGTCCTTCTAACTGGAAACAGCTGTAGGTGTAATCAGTACTTGGCATGGGGTGTCATGGGAAATGTAGTCCGTGAAACAATGGTACAGGTTAAGGATGGAGTGGCCTCTAGAGGATCTCATGGGCACTCCAGCTGGAGATCCTGACACGTCACTTGAACATAGGAAGGTTTTGTCAAAAATACAACATTCTGGACCAAACAATTTTAGCATTTAATAGCATACTATACAGAAATTGATTAAAGTAATCAAATGTAAAAATAAAGCACTGCATAGACTTCACCGTATAAATTAAACATAAATTGATTCATAACAAAGTTATACAATATTCAATGAAGAGCAGTGAATAATTCTCTCATTTTGTTTTATTGTTTGATTAACAGATGATGACAGACAGCAGCAGGTTTATAGGATGCTGTCACGGAATGCACAGATACTGACTTGCATTCGATTAATTTTAAAAACGGTTTATTTTCAATTAAGACATAGCTGACTGTGTTTAGTAAAAACTCACCAAGGCGGACATTTTTACATATACAAAGCACAAAGTAGCCTATATGTGTCCGTGTTTCAGTCTGTCTCGAATCGCGCACAAGGAAAGCGCTTGGGGAACAGTGTCTCTTCCGCAGCTCAGTGCGATTTTAACTTGTTTTTTTAGTATCGAGGAAGAACGTATTAAGTATTAAGAACGAGGAGGAGACTGTATATGACAGTCAAGTTACATGATTTGACTGATTTGGGTGTTACGTAGAAAGGGCGAAGGAAAGGAACATTCATGTTTTCATAACCTCTGGACAAAATCAAAAATTAAACTAAAATGAAATAATCGTTGAGAGCAAGGGGGCCCTACGCAACCTACGTAGTTTGTGTATAGGGAGGATCGGCTCTGGGTAAATGTGCACAAAGAGAAAAACAATTTGGCCTTTACATGCTTGTAAGTGTATTTATGCACACAGCTACACACATAAATGTATGCACACTCACACAGTATTGGCAATATTGTTGACTTGACTCCACAGACACTATTTGAAGAGAACTGAACTGAGCTGGATGATGACATCACTGAATCAACGATGAGCTGACTGTGTTTAGTAAAAACTCACCAAGGCGGACATTTTTACATATACAAAGCACAAAGTAGCCTATATGTGTCCGTGTTTCAGTCTGTCTCGAATCGCGCACAAGGAAAGCGCTTGGGGAACAGTGTCTCTTCCGCAGCTCAGTGCGATTTTAACTTGTTTTTTTAGTATCGAGGAAGAACGTATTAAGTATTAAGAACGAGGAGGAGACTGTATATGACAGTCAAGTTACATGATTTGACTGATTTGGGTGTTACGTAGAAAGGGCGAAGGAAAGGAACATTCATGTTTTCATAACCTCTGGACAAAATCAAAAATTAAACTAAAATGAAATAATCGTTGAGAGCAAGGGGGCCCTACGCAACCTACGTACTTTGTGTATAGGGAGGATCGGCTCTGGGTAAATGTGCACAAAGAGAAAAACAATTTGGCCTTTACATGCTTGTAAGTGTATTTATGCACACAGCTACACACACAAATGTATGCACACTCACACAGTATTGGCAATATTGTTGACTTGACTCCACAGACACTATTTGAAGAGAACTGAACTGAGCTGGATGAGATTAGCGATGGGCTCTTTCATTCAGAAGGTGGGGCTTCATGCGATTGAGCGGCCATATTGAGCGTTGCCCCATTCAAAACTATACTAAACATTCAACTTGGGTATTCTATAATCTTTGGCATAAGTGAATGAAATGTCACAGTTTTGCATTGTGCTTTGAAAACGGCAGCGGATAGCCTAGATTTATAAAACGGATAGTTCTGGCCCTTGATTCTGATTGGCTGAGCCTCCGCTTCACGTCGTGCCTAACAAGGCCCCTTAGCTATTATAAATTCACTGTAAACCACGGCTTCTTGGGGCTTATTGCTTTAATATGCTCTCAGTTCGAATAGAAATCTTATACAGTATTACAGTTTGTCGTTTGCAAATGAGCGCAATCTTTATTTTGGTCGCACATGTGCACCTGCGTACCACTTATGTGCACCCCTGCCCATTATAATCAGTGATACTGTCTACAAAGGATGTGGTGCAGCGTTTTGAGCCACTAACACTGTGTCTACACGCGAATGTGCCGCAACAGGTAGAGGCTGTCTACACTGGACTCTACAAAGCGACCCTTGCAAATTATTTGAACTTTGTGTCAGTATATCATAAATACAATGAGGCATCAGTTTACTGTCAGGGGTTTGTCGTGTCGTGCCACATCTAGAGTAGGCAGCATCACTGATTATAATGGGTTCTGATGTCTTTTGTCGTGTCACGTCGCACTGCTCGCGTCCGGTGTAGACACAGTGTAACAGTAAGCAGCTGCCCCAGTGTATTTCTAACATAATCCACATGGGGATGCTTTTTCCGACAACAGGACAAATGGATATGGAATGTTCGAAACTTTCAGAAATGTATTGATATGACTGCAGTGCCACCATCAGATGAGAACAAAACATGCACTGAATTAAGCTGGATAATGAAATTTTTTGTAGAGCTGCTTCACAGCCGAGTCGCATATTGTAACATCAGGCAGCACTGTTATTGAACTGAATTGAATGAACAATGAACTGACTCGAGCTGAATAATGAACAACAAATCCTGCCTTTTGTAGAACTGCTTATAACTGAATTGAAGTCATATCAAAATTGATGAACTTTACACTGTTACTTAGGGCTGCACGATAATGGTTAAATCGTTGATCACAATTATTTTCCTCAAAAAATATAATCACGATTATCATAATTTTGCTTCTTTTTTAAAAATGTTTTATCAGAATTATTGTACTTTTACATAAGCACAAATCAAACGTCAACCCGCATGGTTTGCTTGCAGATTTATTCATAGCACAGAGTGCAAACTGCCGTCAAAGAAAACAGACTGGCTGTATTACACTTTTATTTGAGCACAATATCTCATTAGAGATTGCTAAACTCCAACTTACATATTTGCCTTTTTGTGCATGCGTCTAATTAAAAGAAAAAGCTCTGTTTTTAAACTCTGGCAACTGCAACCTTGTGGCAAACTTGTGGAGGTTTGTTACTAATGCAAGACAACGCAAATGTCAAATTAAAATAAAGCGTTTTGTGGATATATCGCAGATGATTATGCTTAATAAATCGAGAGAAACAGAACCGATCCGATACCAAAAATTCTGAGTATCTGCCGATACCTATCCAATACTATCACAGTTTTTTTTTAATCAATGTAGAATTTCTAACCTCTGTGTGTTGAACTGATCATCACGGTTTTGTGTGTTAAACACAATCTACTAAATATAGAAATTATAAATATAGTTTCATCATCTTGACTGTCGTAGCCAAATGCAATGCATATTTTGAATGCTGAATGAAGGATGACTGACAGCCACAGTGGAGAAAAGAGTTTACATCAACTTGAATTTAATGACTTTAATATTCATCTGTACCTCACATTAAACTATGGAATGGCTTCAGAAGACTCTGAATATAGTTCACGGAATCTTTATATTTTGTTGGGCTTAACAATAACACAGAATAGTATACGCACTATATTGGATTTGGATCAGTCTCCCATTCCCTTTAAGAGCCAGCTGCGCTCATGCCATGGCAGATTTGCTATTTACATGGCGGAATTTGCAAGCGCAAAGACAGAACGCGTCTCCAGAGATTAAACGGAGCTGCTCGTCCGCGAGTAAATAGGTAGCCTAATTCTGATACATGCAATGACTATCCATTATGACACGTAGGCATTTTTACATTTGTGTAGCCTACACTACACAATAATCTTTTACATTGCAATCCTTTAATTTTTTATATTTGGCATGTTTGTGTGCTGCTGTGCGTCCCTGTGTGTGTAATAAGCAGAGTGTACGTGCGCTGTGGACCCGCCTATACTAACATGCTCTTTAAATAACAAAAAAACTACTGCGCCATTGACTTTAGACCAGGTTTTAGTTGGTCAATGGCGGTCAGTCTTTTTCAGTTGCCTCAAAATAGCAACGCGACAACAATGCGCCTGAACACACCTCGTTTTCAGACCAGCACGCCCATGAGCGCACAAATGGGCGCAAATGCATTTGCTATTTAAACAACGTGGCGCAGGACATGAAAATGATAACTGCATCGGGCTGAAACTACCCAGCAGGCACACAACGTCATAAGATGTTGATATTTGGTTAAATATCGGTTGCGACGTCGGGTGACCAAAATTCAATGTTAAGTCAACGTCAAGTATTGACGTCAACCCGATTTTCATTTTCAACCAAAATGCAACATCTGTCTGATGTCATGTCCAACGTCAACCTGACGTTACATAGATGTCCAGTGCCTGCTGGGTAGCAAAAACACTTGCGTCGCGCCTGGCGCCGCATTGCGCCGGGTGTATGATAGGGCCCCATTTCTGTTTGACGTTTCCCCATTACCTAATGAGTGCTACAGCATATAATGGCACGTTTATGTTTGACATGTTAGTAACTGAACTGTAATAACTTCGTTTAAATCGCTGCTCTAATCTGTGATTCTAAATCTGTTTAATGACTAACTCTGCATTAGACAAGGTGCATTTTCAGGTCTACAACACCATAATGCTCAGATGTGACAGAAGCTTGTACTACTAACCCAGTAGTAAAAATAGATTTATAACCGTTTTACTGTATGTGATTTTGTTTATACAAAATCTAGACCTCTCATCCTTTTTACAGGTTAAACATTTTTGTTTGAATGTGGATCAGGCACATTTTGAGGTGGGTTAAGCTCTCGGGCTTTGACAGAATTGCTACAGTCCCATGACAGAGCCGTTGGTGAGAAGAAAATGTAAAAATAGATTGAGCTGATAACCATGGCTATATTTAAACAGCCTTTCTCATCTCCTGGTTAGATTTTTCCTTTCATTAAGGGTTCATTTCCAGCCCAGCAAATCAGCCAGCCTTTAAGCATCTTCTCAATTACTAGTCTTCGAAATCATCCTGCTGAATTGTATGAAACGTCTTCATAGTTTATGTGACCTGTGGTTATTCTGCTATGAGACCTGTATGAGGGGAACTGCATTCATACATTTACTAAAGATCACTATGAAACCAAGCATTAGACAATAATTGCAAAAAAAAAAAAGTATTGAAAAGCCTTGGATCAGATGCCAATTAGTGTGATAGTTTGTTAAATATTATGATAATATTCATTTGGGTCAAAGACGAAAAAGAAGTTTCAAACATCAGAACAATGAAAGTTTAATATAGCGTTATTTTTTCCCCTGTACGTTAAAATGGGTCCTATTAATTAATTAGCAAAAAATAATGACTCATACATTTTTACCATGATTTACAGAAGACACCCACTAAAATGTCATTAGGTGTAGCAGTATTTTATACACCAAAAAGTCTTATCAAGCTTATTTAGAACAAGAATCATTAGATGACATTAAAAGTTGAGCCCCAAAAACTCATTGACAATTCATTGTCATTTTAAATCTTTTCCAGTCTTTGCCATTATTCTTCAAACCACTAGGTTTGATCTATTTCCCAGGAATTTAATTTTAATTGTTTAAAATACAACAAAATTTAGTATGTGAAAATTTTCTTATTTATATTTATATATATTTATATAAATATATTTATATATATATTTATACAGTTCAGACTTCCACCTTCAGCGCACAAAGTGGATGGATTTTAATAAAGCAAGCTCTAGAGTCATTTGTCTTGTCATTTTTGATGCAGGTTTTGTTGAAAGATTGCCAGGTTTTAAGTTGTAAGTACATTGCTAATGGGATTTATGGAAATGGAACATTCAATCAATATGTCCATCACAAGCATCAATAGGTTTAAATTCTCCCTGTGTGTGTGGTGTTACCGCAAGCTTTCCGTGTTGATCCACTATTTACCGGATACTGGCAGCACTCAAAATAATGAATAGATTGTGCTTAACTCCAGATTCAGGTAAGCTGTTATGAACCGCCACTTTCCAGTTTGCTTAATAAATATTAATGGCAGCAGAAGATGTTGCTAAAGAGGTTTATGCATCTTTTAAAGATGCTCTCCCCATTTGTGCTGGTTAATGGCACATTCGTTATTCTAAAATGTTCATTTATGGCTGTGTTCTTCAATGTAGCACGAGGTCCTTGATTTCCTGCAGAACACAACCCCTGGTGTGTCATTAAGAAACTGAGCAGCCTTCAAGATACTCAGCCCTTCCATTACAAACAAATAAATACCTCTCAAATCTGACATTGCTAATTCGGTTTTCTTCTTTGTCATGTTCCTGGGTGCTTCACTCCTTTTATCATTCCCCTCGTTGCTAAAGAGGATACCCACTGATAGTTAAATAGCTTTGTCTTTCCTGCCTGCATGCTTACTAGAGTTTGCAAAGAGAACCTGCAGCCATTTTGATGTTCAGTTTAGAGAAAAAAACATATTTCTGTTATCTGTGTTTGTGGATTTTGTATTTGTATTTTAACCTGCAGCAGGGGTGTTTCCTTCAAGGAGGCAAGAAAATAATTCATAGTACAATAATAAAACAACACAAGTATCACAATATATGACATTAAAAAGTATATAAGTCAATCATTTTTCAAAAGTAACACTGTCCATCAGTGAAACCAGTGGGTAAAGTTAAAGCGGGAGGCCACGGCTCTCTTGCCTCCCCTGAGCCCATTGAGTTTCTTAACCAGGGCTGCGTGAAACCTTGTGGTCCTTGACGTAATGCCAGGGGGTCTGTATAAAGTATGAATTTTTGTATATTTTGTATATTTTGACATGGCATGTTCCCATTAAAAAAATCTAATATAGTTGATGATATGGCCACATACTGGACAAGTCAACTAACTTAAATTATACTTGATTGCATTTGGTCCCCACTCCTCACAAAGACATACATGATACTAATGAGTCAATTTTGTTCTGGGTGTCCTTGAGGATGGTTCTGAATTGGACTGGGGTCCGGTACTCAAAAGGGTTGCGATTCACTGCCCTAAAGCATGCGGTGGGTTTGGTGGGGGTAATTAAGAATGAATGAGGGAAAGACAGGTGAGAGGCAATGCCTCCATTGCGCTCTTAACACGTAGCAGGGATGAGGAAGGCATTTGAAATACAAGTGATGATAATCCAAACAGATATGGCAGGTGATAAGAATACAAACATGTAACATAAATCCAAATAGGGATGACAAGAATCCAAAAACGCAACAGCTTTACCAAAACTAGTAAAGACAAAAACCGACATCCAAAGACTCAAACATAGGGCAATATACACAGACAAACAATAGGATAACAAGGCACAGGTGAAACTGTTTAAACACTATGATAATGTAGGCCTTGTACAGACTGCCAGCAAAAATCTGAATTTTTGCATATTCGGATATGATCCAGATGGGTTTTTGAAAATCTTGGGGAAAAAAAGACTATTGTTGTCTAGTGGGTATCATGGGGGAAAAAGTTGATAATGCTAATTGCTTCAGATGGAGAAAGTGGAGAATCAAGCCCCATGTTTTATAAGCCCTCTGATTTTATAAGTCTTCCTGGAATTTTTATCTGACCACCAGTTTATTTTTGTATTGTTCAGGGTCAATGATGATTTAATTGCATGAATATTACAAGTTAACTTTGAAGATATATTTTCACTTTAAATAATTCGATTTGAATTTACAAAATAACTTTCTCGTGATGTTGATAAAGGAAGGATCTTAACATGCTTCAGTGCTAAAATAAGCTAAAATGATGCATGCTGGAACATGGCAAAAATTATAAAACACTACAAAGTCAACTAGAGCTAAATTAAAGAATAATTAACACTCCCAAGATTGCTGTTTATACTTTTCAAACTTCCAAAAATAAATTGTCACGGAATGCCAGGAGGAAACAGGGTAAGTTCCATGTGCAGTTTATTGAAAATAATAACAGAACAAAACAGAACAAAACGTTGCAAAAGGTAATCCAAAACCTGACACCGACAACACCAACTAAGAAGACAATACAATCCAGACGCAAATGACAGACAGAGAAGGCATGATATATATAGCTGGGTAAATGATGAACAGGTGTTACCGATTAAACCAGGATTAGTGAGCAGGGGACTATGGGAAATGGAGTTTAACACAAACAACGAAAACAAAAGAGCGCCCTCAAGTGACCAGTCCAGGTCACCACAACAAACACTGTGACATAAATAATACATAGTGGGTTGTTTTGTTGATGCAGTGATGAAAACGTTAGATTTGTGGAACTGTTGTGATTGAGAACATGATGGCATTATTCTCTCCTGTCTCGTCGTTTCACCTCTATTCAGCATGATATTTATACAGTAAAGCCACATTTTGTGTTCTTGTGATGAGGGGCGGATTTAGTGGTTTGAGGGCCCCAGGCAAAATATATGAATGGGGTCCTATGTATTTGCACACATTTACAAATTTAGCCTTTAGGTTCCTTTTTTGTTGTGATGCTTGCTGCTGCATGATGGTGCCCCAGAGTTGTGTCCAATGTTTCTACATTTTTCATGCACATGTTATAATGGCGTTCTTTCATGTTGTAGACCACGAAATAGCAATTCATTTTCACAAAAACAAAATAAATTATAAAATGATAAACCTCACAACTGAGCCTTTAAACAATAAAAAAAAACAGATGAGTCGGAAGTATAAATTATGATATTAATTTAAAACGGGGTTATGTGGGTGGATTTTCGCATTGGTCTGAACAAAAACTGCAGACATGATTATTGCAAATGCACATTGATTCTCAGCCAGCAGGAAGTGCTTTTTTCAGAAATACAGCGTTTTCCCCGGTAACGAATGTAAACAAAGCAGCGCTGCGCTCATAAACGTTACTTTATCAGATATAATGAAAATGCCATGGAAAGTTTTCTGAAGACAGTCGGTTCCCTTCATTCATTCATATAAAAACTAAAAACGAATTGAATTAGTGAGAATGAAAAAAGTGTGAAAAAATATAGCCAATATTGAGGAGAAAAGTCCACTGATGACTGTGATGAGTGACCAGCGTAAGCCTGTGTGCCAAAGGCTGTCTAATTCTAAACTTTAAAATACACTTATTTTAGTTATTTTAACTACAAATTTAAATGAAAAAAAAAATAAAAATAATGAAAAGGAAATTATACATTTGCACACACGGATTATATCAACCAAACTGCGTATGCATCCTCTACTTGGGTTCTTATGAATAAGTAAGCAGCATTTAAAACTAAAAACAAATAATGCACACTGTTGCTCAATATTTAATTAGAGCTTCAGATGAATGATATTTTTATTTGCTACAAGCAGGATACATGAGAAGTGTGTTCAACTCGGACACGCAGACGGTTGTCGTGGTGATAAACACCGTAAAAAGCAACCATTCGTGTGTTCGCGCTTAATGCGCATCTCGTAGATGAAAAGCATTTTAGGGGGCCCTTGGCTTTTGGGGGCCCAAGGCGGTTGCCTACCTTTGCCTAATGGGTAAGTCCGCCTCTGCTTGTGATATGCAAAACTCAGTGGTTGAAAACAGGTTAAGAGTCAGATTATTCATTAAGATAAATAAATTACAGGATAGTGTTTCAGATGAATGATATTTTTATTTGCTACAAGCAGGATACATGAGAAGTGTGTTCAACTCGGACACGCAGACGGTTGTCGTGGTGATAAACACCATAAAAAGCAACCATTTGCGTGTTCGGGGGGGGCCCTTAGGGGGCCCAAGGGGGGCCCTTGGCTTTTGGGGGCCCAAGGTGGTTGCCTACCTTTGCCTAATGGGTAAGTCCGCCTCTGCTTGTGATATGCAAAACTCAGTGGTTGAAAACAGGTTAAGAGTCAGATTATTCATTAAGATAAATAAATTACAGGATAGTGTTTCACATGCTGCCAACGCTATTCTGTGGACCAGTAGATTTCATTAACTTACAGTGCTGTGGGTCTGTGAAACATGGGTTGCATGGGGTGCAAAAATGGGGTATGCAGTATGCAGTGCATAAGGGCATCGTACAGGGGGAGGCCACTGTGCCAAAATCATTCCTTGAAAATCATCTTTAATAAAATGTTAAGTAATCAAAAGCTTATTCATTAAATGAGTAGCATTTTAAATTAGTTAAACAAATACATATTTAATTACAAAATTACATATCAATCACTCACATTAGCTACTCTAAAGTCTGTCACAGTCACATGACATGCATTAAAATGGACTAAAATTGAAGCAAATGTGTCTATATCAATAACTATTTGTTCATTAGTCTTGGGTCAAAGCTGCTTGTTATGAACTGTTATTCTTCACGGAAGCTTTTTGTTTAAAGAGCTAATAAAATAATTCAACTCAAATTTTTTTTTTTAACCAAAATATTTACTTATGTGGCAAGTAACCATGTAATAAACCATGTAATATGGTAATTATTGCAACAACAAAAAAAAACCTATAGAGTGATACAGGACTGCTCTGCTTTGAGTAGAAAGTAGTCTACTCATAATATATATTAAAAAAAATATGAAGATACATTAGCTCTGACTGATTTTAAATCGTAATTTTGGCCACCCCTGAAATGGGTCATACAATTAACATTACCTGAGCAGTTAAATTAAACACACTATAAAACCACGTTCATTCAGGGACCTGCATTTATTGCATGGGTGGTGAAATAACATAATGTGTTTAAAATGCATATACACAGGGAGACGAGGAGACACATTCCCGTTCACACCTGGTGTTTCATTCAGCAAGTTCCTCAGTTAAGACATTTTCTTCAAAGAAGTTCTTGATTACCAATTTATTTTAACTTGTGAATTTGACCTTATTATGACCAGAGAACAATGAAGTATTTCAGATGTGCAATGACTATAAAAAAGCCTTTTTGGGCTTTAAGAACTACACTGACTTATGAACTTCTGCTTTCATTCTCTTCTCTGCAGGAATTGCTTACAGAGAGTGCTTGGACAATGGCACATGGGCACTGAAAAGTAACTACTCCAACTGTGAGCCCATTTTGATCCAGTGGATGAAATAAGCTCACACAAAGTTCATATGCTCGCAAAATGAGACGACAGAAAAAGACAAGGCAAGCAGCCGCTTTTGTTTCTGCAATGATAACTTGATAAGTTATATATACATATATATAACATATAACATATATATTACATATAAATGATAACAAGACCTCCGCAAAACGCTTTGAACTTTTAAACTGTCACTGGCTCCTTTTTTCAGTTTTTTGTTTTTCTAACAGAACATGTAATCAAGTGACAGAAATACTGAATTTATGATCCATATTGTTAGAGTTTTCAATAATTACTTGGATTAATGCACTGTTACACTTTTATCTCTTTTACTTTTAAATCAGAATGATATCTTAGCTTTACCATCCATATCATCTGTGGTCTTATTTTCCAAAGATATGTCCAGGAGTACAGTCTACCAATATCATTACAGCGACAGCACTAGGAACACCACATACAGCAAAAAAATTGGTTCTGAAAATTGATCTGTCTTTGGCACTACATCACCCAATGATTTTGCCTTAAATGTATTGCCTCGCCATGGTGAAATCATTCAAGATATCAAAAATATGTTTGCATCTTAGCATGCTCAATGTCTTAGCATCATGCTGACCAAGTTTGGTGACGATCTTATGAATCCTCTAGGGGTAGTATTTAAACGTTTTTAAAAGCTTTTGCGTGGGCCTAATGCCTGATGACTCTGGTGTGTACACAAATTTTGACGTTTTGAGAATGTTAAGGGCCACAAAAGCCCCCAAAACCTAAAATAAAATAAATAAATAATCATAATAATCTTTGGGAAAATAAAAGGGTCCTGTGTACTTTCAGTGTTTCATTCAGTATGGATAAAAACAGCTGAGTCCTTGTGAATTCTGAAGCCTCTAATAAAATGGCCCTAATAACATTAACAGAACATATTTACAGGATTTTGAAAAATCTTCAGAAGTGCAGCTTGGAAAAGAGATAAGAATTTTTCATGAAATGGGAAAAAAGAGTGAAAAGACCAGTGCAAAGCAAGACAATTTAAGCACGCTGGATTTTCTGATATGCAAATGAACACCTAGGAATAAGAAAAAAGTAAATCCTTCTTTGCATTTGAATATTACATGTTCAAATACCCAAATGGAAAACAACATATCAAACAGGTGAACTCTTAACTGGAAGCTTTACTCTAGATAGAGCCAGCAGCCCTTGAAATAGGGTAGAACTTTAAATGAGTCAGTGCAGCAAGCTGTTTTATATTATGCATGTGCATTCAGCAAGTTCCTCATCACCTACTGATGTAGCGTCAAATGTATCTATGAAAGGGAACTAATTCTTTTATTAACAATGTCTGTTCATTTACGAGAATGTGTTTTTTTTTGTTTTTATTTGTTAGCTAGTTCGTTTGCAGAATGAATGACTTACTAGTCATGTTTTAATGCTGTGTGAGAAATTGCCAGGTGTGACATTCAGTTTCAGTAGTGTTGGCAATAAATGCTTACATACATTTTGGCAACACATAAGGTTTGAATACAGCTTCAAATATGCCTTTGCATAAAGTTTCAAATAGTGCTGCCAAGTAACACACTTACAGTAAGAAGATAAACTCCACTTGGGTTTCTGAAACACGATAAAGCTCTGAAGATAGCATGGGCAGATAAACCGTCTTCCTGAAGAAGAGAAATACAAGGAGTGATGGGGCATGTCCTTTTAAGGCAGAGGTGATTCTAGTGCCGTCAGGCAACGGATTGGCATGATGCTTTACGGGTTTCAGACAATCGTCACACTGGAGGTTCCTACAGCATCACCTACTGATGTAGCGTCAAAATGTATCTATGAAAGGGAACTAATTCTTTTATTAACAATGTCTGTTCATTTACGAGAATGTGGTTATTTTTTGTTTTTATTTGTTAGCTAGTTCGTTTGCAGAATGAATGACTTACTAGTCATGTTTTAATGCTGTGTGAGAAATTGCCAGGTGTGACATTCAGTTTCAGTAGTGTTGGCAATAAATGCTTACATAAATTTTGGCAACACATAAGGTTTGAATACAGCTTCAAATATGCCTTTGCATAAAGTTTCAAATAGTGCTGCCAAGTGAGTTACTGTAAATTTGATCTGTTTTCCCACAGGGAATGCTGTAATTACATTTGCTCTGTTTTCCCAATGTCCTCTGCACCAGCTGCAATGTTTACTCTGCTGTTGTTTCATGTTTGAATATGGTCTTGAATATGAATATATGAATAACTGAAATTTGAATATGGTTTTTCAAGTCAATAAGATATATTATTTTTTTTAAATCTTGTGCATTATATATATATATATATATATATATATATATATATATATTTAATCAGTTTGGCCCAGTTATTTAGCTATTGTCACATTATATAAAGCAGCCCATATTTGACATAAGAAACTATTAAGCATGTACATAGTATTGCTGTGTAATCGATATAAATTCTGTTCACTCCATCTTACTTGCTCATGCATCAGTTAACTTCTCACGTCACACGACTTCTGCATGCAAACATTCTGCAAAAGACAATTGGATTCCTTTAGAGTTGTGTCACAGTTTTATGACCTCATTCAAGGACTCATGAGAAATATATAAATTAAATTAAATTAGTCTTTTGGAAGTTTCCAAATACTGGTAACTAAGTAATACATATTGATCTGTGCCATAATTGCAATCATTTATTACCATATCATATGCTGGAACAATGAGTTTCTTCTTTAATCATGGCAGAATTAATAATGAACCGGGTGTATTTTTCACATTTTTTAATTAGTTATTTATTTATTTTACAGAGGAAGTACCCCATGCACTACAAGATAGCCCTCATCATAAACTACTTTGGTCACTGTATATCTGTTGGAGCTCTCGTTATTGCCTTTATTCTCTTTCTGTGCTTGAGGTAAGTGTGTCGGTGTATTTTCAGCACTATAGTGTGTGAAGTAATACCTTGAGCTGTGGCCTTGTTTAAAGTTAATAAATGTTCATTCAGTGCAGGAAAAATGTATATTTCAGGAAACTTCGATCATATCAGATCATATATATGCTAAAGGATAGTTTCTGTCATTATTTACTCTAATTGCATGAGCTAAGGTTGCAGGTTGAGATGCTCAAACAAACAGCAATAGCCTATTTTGATAGCACCACAGAGTCACAGTGTTTACACTTTTTTAGGAAAAATCAACATTCGAATCATTTAAAAAAAATAATACTAAAATAAACATTGTTTTTAAATAGGCAAACTTTATAGAAAGTGTTACTGAACATTTCCTTAAATACATGTTCAGAATGATTAATCTTTCAGAAATGACTGTTGTCTAACTCTTTGCACAGTCTCATTTCCATGCATATGTAATTCCTTAATCAACTCGTGCAATGCTAAAACTGTGTCAAAGTGTAATTGCTGAAATGATTGTTTCATTGATTTATTATTTTAAATTCAAGGAGCATCCGATGCCTTCGCAACATAATCCACTGGAACTTAATTACGACTTTCATTCTGAGGAATGTAATGTGGTTTTTGCTTCAGCTGATTGACCAAAACATTTATGAGACGAATGAGGTATGAAACACTTTTAAACTTACTTATCAGCTTATTAGTATGTAAACCCATCAGCAGGTTTCTATCATTTACATGTATAGTGTTGGCCAACGATTCCTCACCAATATAGTTTTCTGTATTACTGTAATACTGAAGGAATTGCATGGGGTAGTATTTTTTTCTCTCTGGAAAAACACTCTAGTGATATTTTTGTCTGCTGGTATCTAGTGCCTCATTAGAGACTTCCAGCATTTTTATATCAAACTTGACAAAGTAATTGACAGTGACGAGATCAAAAGTCAAAGGTACTTCATTTTGCAATGTTTACAACATACAATGCTAAAAAATGACTTTAGTCAAAAGCTTTATTGAAGAACTAAGGAACAATGTGTTTATTGAGAGTGACATGAGAGGAGTGTTTTCTTATGCAAAAGACGAAGAATGAATAGCCTTGATGAATACCATTTCAAAATGTACACTTTAGGTACTAATACATACCACTTAGGGGTAAATAAGGTGCAAAGATGTACCTCTTTGTAAGTTTTTGTACCTTACGGTACTGCATCAGTGACAGTTTGTACCTTTTTCTGAGAGTGTACAGTCAAAAAGCACATTTGGTAGATGTTTTTCCCCCCCCCAATGAGTTCAAGTTGCAGTATAGCACCTTATAAAACACATTATAAAATGATTGAAAAACCTGGGACGTGAGGTTGTTTTAAGACCTACAGTATAATAGGTCTAATTTTTAGTATCAAGTCTGTACATCCAACATCCAAATGTTCACCTCAATTAACACCCTGTCCTTTTCTCTCCGTACAGCCCTGGTGTCGTCTTATAACAACAATCTATAATTACTTTGTGGTGACCAATTTTTTCTGGATGTTTGTGGAGGGCTGCTATCTTCACACGGCTATTGTGATGACATATTCCACAGACAAGCTTCGGAAATGGGTCTTCCTCTTCATTGGATGGTGTGAGTTGATTTCTCTACACAAGTTTGCTTATTTTGAAAGACCTAATCATCTGCAATTTGCATCGACTGTGAATAAGAAAGCTTAAATGTAGTCTGCTATTCATTTTGGATTATTTGGAACATTACTGTCTTTCACGTGATTCCTATGAATTTTGTGAAACCTGTCAAAAACATTCCCAGGTCATAGTCATACATCATGCCAATAAAAAAATAAATACGTAAACAACAAAAAATATGATAACATACAGAGCTGAAATATAAATGGGACAGATGTTGCAGCACACAAGATCAGAACACTTAAACTTCAAGATCAGATTCATAAGATTCAATGCAAGAATGAAAATATATAAAATAGATATAAAAGTATAATAAATGTACCATACATGACATATCACAAAGCATTTGAACATTGCGAAGGTACTTTAGGTGCTTGCTGCTTAGTGTGCCACACAAAAGCACAAAAGTTAGCATGCTAACAGTTTAAGCTAACATATAGCTGCTAACGCAGTTAAAGGCAGGGTAGGTGATTTGGTTCATTTGTTGAGAGTCTCTTCACATCCCGATAGCAATCACTAAGTTAAGTGGTCTAGATGTATTTATATGCATTTATATAATCTGTGGAAGGTGTAGGACCATAAAATGTTCATCCAATCATATCCCTCGGTCCGAGGGCTCTGATAGGCTGTCCTGCCTGCCTGTCAATGTATATATTTGAATACCTTCATGCACCCTGTTCGCAGACATGATACTGTACATCATCAGCACGTTCCATTACTCTATTGCAGACCGAGCGAGAATGGAAGACGTTATTATTGTAATATTATGCGTTTGTACTGTAATGTTTTCTCACCGGTGAATGAGACATGAGCTAATCTGACAACATTGCATTCAGACCTCCACCAGCACTGTCTCTCATTGTGTCGCTGGTCAGCCTCTGCTCTGCCTGTGTGCATTCATGTGATTTGGAGGAGGCGTGGCTTTGGAGAGTGATTTGCAGGGAGGGTGGGATCTTATGCTTTTAATGCTAGCTTGCTTTTGCCACCCAGTCCGAAATCATCTATCCTACTTTTAACTGTTGGCCTGATAGTGAAAAAGCCTGCAATTTTTTTCTGTCCTCAGACTGACCCCTTTACATAAGTGTCAAATTATTAATGAGCACGCAAAAACTTGCTATCCACATTTTTGATGGGATTTTTTTTGACACAGACTCAAAAAATTGTAACATTTTCAACATCTTCTAAGAAGTAGAGCAAATCTGGATCGGCGAACGGCCTAGAAGCAGTTTGCGAAAGCAGTTTATGTGATAAATCAAAATTCAGGAGTGTATTTCAGCAAACCTTGCTATGAAGTGGCCGATCTCACAAGCTGAATGTTTGGTGGCACAAGGTGCCAAATCAGTCACTTTTCTAAGCTCTTCGACTGCCTCAGAAGTCAAGCCGGAACATATCCTTCCACTATATATTTAAGGGAGATTAGGCTGGTACTGTCGCATCAGGCACATTGAATCTGGGGTGTGTTTCCCAAAAGCATCATTAGCTAACTATGGTCACTATAGTTGCATTGTTACTAACATAGTTCCATGATTCGTTGTTTCCCGAAACCATAGTTCAAACGAACGTTCGCAAACAGCATCGTAAACTTGCGTTTTTGGAACTACAACTCTCAACCTGTGCTTAGAAGCATAGTTTCTTGTTAGTAATACATATGGACTTCAGTGAATTATGCTCATGGGCACAATATGCAGTACAACATATATGTTCCATTGTATTTAAATATATACAATCTAATCTATATATTTTAGTGCATCCTCAGTAAGCACAGTTTTTGAAGAATGTTCATAAATGCCTAAGGGAACCCTAGAGTATGACGTAAGAGGGAACCCCTGATTAATCAAACATGGAATAAAGCAAAATGACAGGAACAAAAATAAGTAAATCATCAGGTGCCATGATCAATACAGCAGCATCTCGGAGATCTTGACTCAATTAATTAGCAGAAGTTATTGCTCCACCACATGCGTGTGACGCCATTAACAACGGCCCTATATTGTTGAACTAATGTGGTTCAAATGACAGAGATGTGACCGTGTTTGAGAAACAGTCATGACTAGCTAGTTGGTTTCCACAACAATGCATTGTACAATGGTTGTTAATCAGAGAGTTACGTCTTTGTATGGGAAATGCACCCAGGTTTGAGGTTGTCATCCAAGGCTGCAATTTCCAAGAAGGAGCTGAAGATGGTAAGAGATAAACCGCAAGAGTCATTTGAACCGCTGGCATCTCGGCTTAAAGGGATAGTTCACCCAAAAAATTTCTGCCATCATTTACTCTCCAGTAAGTTGTTCCAAAACTGTATGGATCTATTTCTTCTGATGAGCACGATATTTTGAAGAATGTATGTAACCAGTTGATGTAGTCATTGTCTTCTATAGTTTGTATATATATATATATATATATATATATATATATATATATACAGTATATACAGTATATACAGTATATAATATAGAAGCAACTGTTTGGAAAACAACATTTTACAACAACAGCTTAATTGTGATGACATTTTCTGCACTGAGGTATTGATTGCATTGAGGCTGAAATGTCAATTTAGTGCTGTCATACAGGTCATGGTAATTAAAAAAAGTTTCCATTTTTGATTACATGTTCTATAATTGTATTATATGCAATATGACATTTTAAACATCTAAGCTCTTTATAATTAGAAGCACAACACAACACAACCCAAAACAACTGCAAGGTGGCAACGTTACCATTTTAAAAATGAGAGAATTTTATTGTCGTAAATAACAGATGGCATGCAATTGCAGTAGTTAAAAAATAATGTTGTCCATTCACTGAGTACTTAAAAGATTCTGGCACTAATATAATTAAATGGTATAAAGTATTTAAAGTACAGATTATTGTGAAGTGTACCACATAATATTTGGAAGCGTGTATTACTGAGAAGGCTAAATGCCATTCTAAGGACTATTTGATATTTGACATTCACAGCGTTCTCAGTCTTTGTGTTTAACAGTCCACCAATGCAGTTAAGCACATTCAGGCCATGTACACACTGTCAATTTTCAGGTGTGACAACCATATTTAAATATGGGAGTGAATCCCCAGAATACAGTTTAGTGTGTGTATGGAACAGAACTCATTCTTGAAACTGTGATGATTGACACCATTGTAACCATAGCAGACAGAGCCATCGTGTTTTGTTTATGTTTGGAAGGCTGTTTCACAGAGTATGCTTTTGAAGGGTTGCCATGTCCACTGTTTATAAATGACATTTATTAAGTGTCTTTGAGCTTGTTGTTTGGGCTCGGCTCGTATAGCGATCCATTTTATGGTGATAATAAAGTTGGCAGGTGCAGGACACAATATTTTGGTATGTGGCTTATTTCCAAGATAACACTTTTGGATTTTTATTGGAGTTTATTAAAGGCTTGTTCCCATTTGCCTTTTTTATGTTAAGATCTGGCAACACTGATTGAAGCGGTACCTCCTTCCCTGTGATTTCTTGCATCACAATTCTGATACATGATGTTTAAATACATAATTAACAACAAGTTGTTCAGTTTTGTTCTATACACTACATAGAATTTCTGCAAATGCGGTTGTTGCTATCTGCATTTTTCAGGAGTCAATTTGAAAAAAGCAAAACATGCTATTTTCAGGGAAGTCGTGGCCTAATGGTTAGAGAGTCGGACTCGTAACCCAAAGGTTATGGGTTCGAGTCTCGTACCGGCAGCGATTGTAGGTGGGGGGAGTGAATGTACAGCACTCTCTCCCACCTTCAATACCACGAGGCCCTTGAGCAAGGCACCGAACCCCCAACTGCTCCCCGAGCATAAATGGCTGCCCACTGTGTTCACTGCTGTGTGTGTGCACTTTGGATGGGTAAATGCAGAGCACTAATTCCGAGTATGGGTCACCATACTTGGCCACATGTCACGTCAAAAATGTCACGTCAAAACAAGACAACACAACAACAGCATTGCAGTATAGCTCCTGTAGCATGGTTTGAATGTGAGGAAGGAGCTGCTACATAAAGGCAAAAAGTCATGAGAGGAGGCAATGTTTCCATTATGCTATGATTGGCTCATTAACTTGTATGTGTCATAATGCCTGCCTATCAAGCTTGTAAATTGCCATGAATCAGTCAAACAAATTAGTGGAAATGGAGGGACTAATTACAAAGCAAACAACTCACCCACTCAGACTATAATTTTCGGTCACATCCAAATTAAATTCAATTTGAAAAACTTAAAACATGAAATTCTCTTTGAGTGAGCTGTTTTTTAGAGCGCTCAGCTCTGATGAATCAAAGTGAATCATCATGTGTTTACTGAATACTTCTTGACTAATGTTCAGAATAGAAGGTGACTATTGATAATAATACCCTGTTTGATATTAACGAACAACAGTTTGTAGAAACAAAAAATATTTGTGGCTATTATATTATTATTTTTAAGTAATATGAAAATGTTTAAAAATGCATAAGCAACAATACTTTGATTTTGAATTGATTTTAATAAACAGCATGTTAATAAACACATATTATAGTATTGGTTACTGTAATGCTAGTATAAATAAATAGAAGTCTTTTGTAAAAATATACACTACTGTTCAAAAGTTTGGATATGTTAAAGGATGTGTTAAATTGATAAAAAGTGATAGCAAAACTTGTATTGTTGCAAAAGATTTCTATGTTGAATAAATGCAGTTCTGTTTAATTTTTAATTCATCAAAGAATCCTGAAAAAAAAGTTCACAGGTTCCAAAAAATATTACGCAGCACAACTGTTTCCAACATTGATAATAAATCAGCATATTCTGAAGGATCATGAGACACTGAAGACTGAAGTAATGATGCTGATGAAAATTTAGCTTTGCATCACAGGAATAAATTATATCTTAAAGTAGAATATTAAAATAGAAAACCATTATTGCAAATTGCAATAATATTTCACAGTATTACCGTTTTAACTGTATTTTTAACCAAATAAACCCAGCCTTGATGAGCATAAGACACTTCTTAAAAAACATTAAATATATTACTGATCCCAAACATTTGAACGGTGATATGCATATTGCATATTGACTGAATTACTGAGGTAGAAGTGGACCGGCTGTGTGATACAAGTGAAAGCAATTAAAAAGCTCAGTACGGTTGTGGAGATCTGAGTTATTGGCATCAGCTGCATATTACAATATGAATATATTTGATTAAGTAGACTCAAGTAATTTGTGACAATATTTCTGGCTCAATGTCTGATGTGTTCTGTTAGCAGTCTGCTTGTCATCGTTGAACAAATGTAGCCGTGTAGTTTGGAAATTCTGCTTTTTCCTGCTGTCTTTCAGCAATCCCAGTAGAGACGTTTAATGGCTCCTTCATGCGACTTCCTAAAAGATTCATGATTTCTTGTTCCCTGCTCATTTAGGTGAAGAAATCATTGGCCTCTAAAGCATTACGCACAATACAGCATTTAGCATGGCTTTGTTGAAATAAGACTGACCTACAGAATGTGTGATCAAACACTTCAGAGAATGCTTTTGTTTAGTATGGTTGCATCCTCTTTCTACAGCGTTCATTAAAATACAGGAGGAATTGTGCACACTGATAGCATGGTTTATTTGCATGTGCTGTGCAAATTTACTATACATTGGATATTGACCTAAATAAGCCCAAAAATTAGCATTACATGTAATCAGCAGTGTGCAATTCTCAGTTTTCGAATGTAAGAATGTGCCAGATTTGAACACTCTTCTTCTGTCGTTTGATCATCTTTTGACGAATGCCATGATCAAAAGAAAATCCCATCTTTCTGTGGGCAGTAATAGCGCAGTGTTAATTGCGGCAGGCAAATAATGCTGACATTTGGGAATGAGGTGCATATTTGAAAAATCACACAAACTTCCCACAGCACAGGTTCAGTGCATTTAGTGGGTGGTTGATGTATAAAAAGCTTTGTGCACTGAAATATTGTACACAAAAATGGCACAGCTGTTTAGTACATTTCAATAGGTAATCACCTGTTGGGAAAACAATGTTTAATTCCCATGTTTTTGCAGTTGCTGTTTGTAAAGTGTGATTTGCCAACGCATGCATTCTTCCCTCTTTCAGGTATACCATGTCCGATAATTATAGCTTGGGCCATTGGAAAACTTTACAATGAAAACGAACAGTAAGTTGCTGATTTGCAGAAAGAAATGCTTATGATTGGAGTGAAAGAGTGTTGAACATGATAATTGTAGAGTAAATCAGGCAAGAGATGTCAATTAATGAGCCTGTGTTTGGAATACTTGGAAATTAGTGGAATTTCTTGGGCTATATTTTGAATTTCTTAATTCAAAATATACTTGAATTAGTAAAATTCAAGTATATTTTTTTCAATTATCCAAATAACTATAATAATAAGTATACTAATAGTTCTATAAGTATATACTTGAATGTGTACTATTTCAATACTTCATACTAAATCGTCCCACTTTTTAGTACACTTTTAAGTGTACTTTAAGTGTAACAGTAATACATTTTGAGTAAACAAATACTCTGCAAAAGCAAAGAATTGCGTTCTGTAAGGTAAGTTAATGACCTATTGCTGAATTTACAACATGACATTGACAATGATACTGAATACAAATGTTTTTATGTAAAATATAAAATATATAAACAGTAAACTATAAGTACTTCACTTGAGTTATAGTTGCAACACTATAGAAAAAGTTAGATGTATCTAGATGCAACTTAGATGTAAGTAGTCCAACTTACTCCCAAGAAGTATTGAAATGCAGTTCAACCCACTGTTAATTATATTCACAAAATAAAGTATATATTTCATTGTGGAAGTGTATATATGCTGTGAGAAGTGAGAACACACTCAAGAAAATCTCTGTGTTCCAGATGCTGGTTTGGGAAGGAACCTGGAAAGTACATAGACTACATTTATCAGGGGCCCGTGATTTTAGTTCTTCTTGTAAGTATTATTATATTATTGCTTACTTCTGATTTATGGTTGCCAATTCCTCCAAGAAGTGGAGGAACAGTGTGAAGAATTTGAAAGAATGTGAACAAAAATGAACTTTTAAACCATTACAAAGACTGAGATGGCCAAAATGTAAATGTAATAACCAATGTGATTTTTAAGAATTGTTAACAACAGCAAATAGTAAGCCAGATCTTGCCAGAATATCAGCTTTTAATATCAGAGCAATGTCTCCTGTTTTCAGATAGAGTACTGAAGAGAATTACTGAACTTATGCTAGTTAAGTTGAATCTATTTTTTCATGTAAAAGCATTATAAACAGTATTTAATGTAAGCTATTCTGCAGGGGCAAAACACAATGGTGTCTTTATGAGCTCTCCACAGCTTGAAATGTCTGCATATTATGTACAGAAACATCAAACTGTTTCAATAATAGGCACAATCACTTACCTACATCTCTTTTCTTTCTCTTCGATATAGATAAATTTTGTGTTCCTTTTCAACATTGTGCGCATTTTAATGACAAAACTGAGGGCTTCAACCACATCAGAAACAATACAATACAGGTAAAGATCTTTAACTAACTACTGCACACTATAACTGTAATGAGCAAGAGTAGTGAGATATTTGCTTAGGCTAAATGACATCCTGTTTCATGTTCAGTAGAGGAATAGTTCTCCCAAAAATAAATGCTCTGTCATTATATACTTACCCTCATGTAGTTTCGAAACGTGTGACTCTCTCCTCCTTGTGACCATGATGTTATACATAATGAAAAGTGAAAAAAATAAAAATAAAAATCATGCAGGTAGATTTTAGTGGCATCTGTAGAGAGTTGATTCTGTATAAATTTAAAGTTTCTGATGTTAGAAGTCACTGCACTGACAATTTTTTTAATTTGTCAGATGAGGGTCTAAGAAGATCCCAAAATGTTTATAATCTGGCACAATTAGTAATTTTCATCATTATCTAAAATATCAGATTGAATGCTTTTTAATTGTAAAAAACATGCATGCAGTTTTCTGACCAATTAACATTAGACAGCATTGAGTAAGCCAATCTGTTTTTTGTTTTTTTTTGTCATTGCAAAAGATAATTTGAGCAACACCTATTCGCTACAGTAGTTTTAGCATGTGTGTGTATATACAGTATATATATATATATATATATATATATATATATATATATATATATATATATCATAGATTC
>NW_015506372.1:220520-235290 GCF_001515645.1 Sinocyclocheilus grahami
TATATATATATATATATATATATATATATATATATATCACATTGTCATCTGCATACATTTGACTATTTGCAACAGGACTTTTGGCTTTTGGAAGATTGTTCAGATACAAGAAAAAGAGTAGAGGCCCAAGCATAGAGCCCTGAGGATCCCCTCTCTTAAGGATGAAAGGTTTCCTCAAAATCAGATACGACTCAATTTATTTCATTGCATTAACTGTGAAATTAAAATATGATAACTTAGACAAGAGTTTGTTGTGGTTTAGTGTGTCAATTGCCTTACATATATCAAGGAAAACAGCACCTACTTAAGTCTTTAAGTTTGTTCTGTGATATAGATTCCTCTGCATGCCACTATATAGACACTAAACCCGTTATCAGTTTTAAACACAATCAAAAAAGCTAATCTTTATCCTTATGCAAGTCTGTGTTGTCATGTTATTTAAAGTTACTTGGTTTTGGAGATTGAGGATTTAAAGGTTCAGCTTTTTTTTTTGGACGTGTTTACACTATTTAAGTCTGCCGTTTTAGATTTTCTTGAAACTGTGTGAATGTATCTCAGGGCAATACTTACTTCAGTCAGAGCAGGGAATAAAAGGAGTCTTTTCATCTGAGTTTGCTAAGAATGCATTTGCAAACTTTGTTGTGGCGCTTCACTTGATTTCCTAAGTATTAATGGAGTGAGTCTGAGTCTTGAGGACAAGCTTATGTATAATTAATCCTCTTTACTCAAAAACAGAAACATTTGACCTGAAAGCATGACTTCCTAATGTGTGAATGTATCTCAGGGCAATACTTAACTTCAGTCAGAGCAGGGAATAAAAGGAGTCTTTTCATCTGAGTTTGCTAAGAATGCATTTGCAAACTTTGTTGTGGCGCTTCACTTGATTTCCTAAGTATTAATGGAGTGAGTCTGAGTCTTGAGGACAAGCTTATGTATAATTAATCCTCTTTACTCAAAAAGGTTAGGATTTCAGTGTTGCTTGAATTTCAGAATTGACCAGAACTAGTGCTGTCAATCAATTAAAAAAAATAACTACTTAATCGCACCTAACGTTAAAGCTTTCAAATATACTTTTATATTGCACTAATTTCACATTCAATCTTGAAGTGAAAGTAGAAACAAAGACAGTATATTTTTAATATTTGTTTAATGGCATCTTTTTTTTATGACTGAAGGTGAGTATCACTGATACCAGTACTACTGATGTCTCTATGATTTTTCTTTCTAATATTTAACCATTGACTTTAGCTATTTAACTTTTTTAAAATTATGTGATCACAGATCAAAACCTAGATGTGCTCTGTTTGATAGAAACATGTCTAAAACCAGATGATTATATTACTTTAAATTAGTCTACCCCCCAAGATTACTGTTATAAACATGAGCCACGTCCAAAGGGTAAAGGGGGAGGTGTTGCAACAATTTGTAGTAATATTTTCAGTATTTCTCAGAGGTCTGATTTCAAGTATACTTCGTTTGAAGTAATGGTACTTTATGTAACATTATTTAGTGTAATAAGTGTTCATGATAAATGCCTATTGACATTTGTACTGGCTACTGTATACAGGCAACCAGGGCACCATACAGACTTTATCAAATAATTTACAGATTTTCTATCTGAGTTAGTGCTGGCTGCAGATAAAATCTTAATTGATGGAGACCTTAATATCCATGTTGATAATGAAAAAGATGCATTGGGATCAGCATTTATAGACATTCTAATCTCTATTGGGGTTAGACGGCACATGTCAGGATCTACTTATTTTCGTAATCATACTCTATATTTAATACTGTAACATGGAATTGATGTTAATGGCGTTGAAATTCTGCAGCAGAGTGATGATATATCAGATCATTATCTAGTCTTGTGTATAGTCCTTATAGCTAAAGCTGCAAATTCAACTCCTTGTTACAAATATGGTAGAACCATCAGTTCTACCACAAAAGACTGCTTTGTAAATAATCTTGCTGATTTGTCTCAATTCCTTAGCAAATCCAATAACTCAGAAAAACTTGATGTTATAACAAACTATGGACTCTCTCTTTTCTAGCACTTTAGATATGGTTGCTCCTTTATGCTTAAAGGCGATTAAGGAACACAGTCCGACACCATGGTGTAACAAGCACACTTGCGCCCTAAAGAGAGCAGCCCAGAAAATGGAGCACAGCTGTAAGAAAACAAAGCTAAAGGTGTTTCGCATTGCATGGAGGGAAAGTACTTCCTCCTACAAAAAAGCCTTAAAACTGCTAGATCTGCTTACTTTTCATCTCTTTTAGAAGACAATAAACACAACACAAGGGATTAATCAGTACAGTGGCTAAATTAACGAAAAAATAAAGCATCAACAGGTGCTGATATTTCACAACAGCACAGCAGTAATGACTTTATGAATGTCTTTACTTCCAGGATCAATACTATTAGAGATAAAATTATAACCATGCAGCCGTCAGCTACAGTATCACATCAGATGCGCTGTGATCCCTAGTGCACTATAGATCCCCAGAGGAACAATTCCACTCATTCTCTGCTATAGGACAGGACACTTGTTAAATCATCTAAACCAACAACATGTATGTTAGATCCTATTTCTATTCCAAGCTAATCATTTGTTACAGTCATTAGGATATGTCCCAAAAACCTTCAGACTGGCTGTTATTAAGCATCTCATTAAAATCACAACTTGATCCTAGAGAATTAGTTAATTACAGACCAAACTCAAATCTCCCTTTTCTGTCAAAGATACTAGAAAAGGCAGTATCCTCACAACTATGTTCCTCCTTAGAGAAAAATAGTATCTGAGAGGATTTCCATTCAGGATTTAGACCGTATCATAGTACAGTGACTGCTTTCATCAGAGTTACAAATAACCTGCTCTTATCATCTGATTGTGGATGAATCTCTCTATTAGTGCTACTAGATCTTAGCACTGCGTTCGACACTATCGACCACGACATTCTTTTGACTAGACTAGAAAATAATGTTGGCATTAGTGGAATTGCATTGGCGCGGTTCAAATTATATTGATCTGACCATCATCAGTTCGTAGCAGTGAACGATGGGGTGTCATATTTATCGCAAGTGCACTATGGAGTACCATAAGGCTCAGTACTAGGACCGTTGCTTTTCACACTTTACATGATACTCTTGGGAGTATAAATCAGCATCAATTAGGTCAGCCGGAACCGGGAACACTTCCCATAACAACTGATGTACTTGTTGATGTACATCATAATAAGAATGGCATCTACACTACTAGTCTGTTTCATTCTTATTCCGAGGTCACCGTAGCCATCCAGATCAGATGGTCACTGCAGTTATGTTTTGTTAATTATGTTTTTGATGATGTCATTACATTAATTCAAGTCACTTTTTAAGGCTATATTAGTAGGCATACTACAACAAACCTGTTTAAGGCACCTTTAAACATACAATAATGTCCATCCAACACACTATAAATTTCAGTTTGTTAACTTTAGTATTTTCAATACTAAAGTATGTTTAGTATATTCACATTTATGATCTTGAATATACTAAGTAACCGTAACTAGATTTTTCTGAGGCAATAAGTTTGCAAGATTTTTTCAAGAGACATTAACATATTCAAATTTACAGTGCAGGTGTATTTTGTTGTCACATTTGATAAGAGACCAAATGATATGTTATTGACGATTGATGATAAATTTACTTTTGATAAACTACTGTATTTAAGGGTAACAGGAAATGAATGGTTTGGAATGGAATGGCAAATTATTCCATTTGGAAAGCTTATTAGAGCATGACATCTCTGGCACACAGTTATTAAAGTGAAAATAATCAAAATTCAGCTGCTGATCTGCAGTTCACACTTGATTACAGGGAGAGCAGGAACTCCATGTTTTTATGTCTGATATGCACAGTGCCGGTCCTAGATTTCTGGGGGTCCTAAGCAAAACTTTGTCAAGGGCCCCTGTCAGTGCATTCATAATAACCCCAAAACAACCCCTGAATCTGTTCTTTCAGAGCAGTTTGTATGTCAGTAAACAGTAAATTAAATTGCCTCTATTATGCCATTTTTAAGGTTCCTAATATTGTTTTTGGAATCTCCTACAATAGGTTTACAAGTTTGGGCATCCGTGTTACATGATCCACCTGGTTTGGGTGTTATGTAGGAAGGGCCACAGGCACCGCTTTAAAGGAAAGGAACAGAATATGGCATCGTGATTTCATAATCATCAGAAGCCAAAATCAAAACCAAAACTATCAATTTCACAGCCCTAGTCATTAAATCATCTTTGAGAGCAAGGGGGCCCCCTTGTGGGTCGGGGGCCCTTCGCAACTTGCGTCCTCTGCGTATAGGGAGGACCAGCACTGGATGTACATGTATGTAAACTTCAGATGTTAAGACACCTTTGTTCATTCTATAAGAAATGTGACATGTGACATGTGAAGTGACATGTGACATGTGGCCAAGTATGGTGATCCATACTCGGAATTAGTGCTCTGCATTTTTACCCATCCAAAGTGCACACACACAGCAGTGAACACACACAAGGAGCAGGGGGCAGCCATTTATGCTGCGGCGCCCGGGGAGCAGTTGGGGATTCGGTGCCTTGCTCAAGGGCACCTTGTCGTGGTATTGAAGGTGGGAGAGAGCGCTGTACATTCACTCCCCCCACCTACAATCCCTGCCGGTATGAGACTCGAACCCACAACCTTTGGGTTATGAGTCCGACTCTCTAACTATTAGGCCACGACTTCCCCAAATGCAGCTCAATGTATTATTTAGCAAATACACTTGACCTCAGCCGTTGCTTTCCTGTGTACATTCATCAGTGTGTACAGCTCAAGTTACATTTTTTATGTAATTTTATGAGCTTTTTTTATGTACAATCAGGTAGCAATCATTATAATCACCATCCATGTAGGGATTTTGGAAAAAAATCCCTTTCTGTGAATGCAGAGAATGTGATTTGGTTTGCTCATGAATGACCCAACACTACAAAGTGCATGAGAACAGCATTTTGCATAGACACATAAAAAAACAACAAGAACAATAATAAAAAATATTCACACCATTAATAAAAACACAGTTGTCTTTTGATAGTCTTTGCGTTAGGGCAAACAAGATTAAAATGGAAAAACTGGGGGCTTTCAAATTTCAAACATAAGGGATTTCATTTAAGTGTGGCGGGGTTCACAATAGAAGATGCAAGTGAAACATGGTATAGCCTATCACAAAAAAGTGTTTTCAGTGTACAGTGGTGTCTTGAATGTGCTTATGTAAATATGGCAAGGCAAGGTTTGAGGCAGGCAGCTCTGAAGCGGCACGATGACACACAAAGAGAAATGTGAGCATGTACTGTAGTGGTGTGAGACTGCAGTAGAAGTGCAGAAGCAATATTGTAACACAAGCATAGTGATTTATTATTCTAATGGAATATTAGTCTGCTTTTTACTAGCTTCCTTAAATATCTGAGTATCTCTACAACATTAGAGATTGTAACGGAAACAGGTAAATTTAGCTCAAAGGGAATATTTATAAATTTATAGGGAATTTGGTTAGGGTTAGGGTTGAAATGAGTTGAAATGTTTAGCACCTGAGTTGAAATGATCAGTAAGTGTTCTTTTGTTTTAATGCTGTGTGCTGTTCAAAGCTGCGAAAGAGTTGGTTGGTTCGGCTTGCTTCAGACTCGTGTTGCCAGGATCCTGGACAGATTTATGACGTTGTCTTGTTATTCTGGGCCTCTATGTGGAATTTGGCTCTTTGTGTGGTTTTTTTTTCAACACCGTTCTGATCGAATTTTAAATTGTCTGATACGCTACAAGATCCTGCTGAGCAATGCAGACATTTTAATTCTCACCGTCCCTCTGAAAATCGTAGTTTTAGATTTTTTCTCATTTTCTCTTCTGCTGGCATATTGTCCATCACAAGCGTGTTTTGTTGTCACATTTGATAAGAGGCCAAATTATACATTATAGACAAAATACTGTATTTAAGAGTAACAGGAAATTAATGTTTTGGAATGGAATGGAAATTATTACATTTGAAGAGCTTATTAGAGTATGACATTTTATTGCGCAAGTAATCAAAATTCAGCTGCTGGTCTGCGGTTCACATTTGGGAGAGCAGGAACTCCATGTTCCTAACCTTCAGATGTTGGCCATGTTGAAATGTTATACTGTATCATTCATACAAATAAATGTTCTTTATTGGCATTGATGGTTGATTGAAGAACCTTTAACATCCATGGAACCTTTCCATTGCACAGAAAGTTCCTTATAGTGGAAAAAGGTTCTTTAGATTATAAAAATATTCCTTACACTAAGAAAAAAATGGTTCTTTTAAGAACTGACCACTGAAAGGTTCTTTGGGGAATCAAAAATGACTCTTCTATTGCATCACAACAAAAAAACGGGAGGTTTTTGTAGTGATGCAATAGAAGAGTAATTTTTGGAACCTTTATTTTTATGAGTGTTTCAGCTGCTATATTTAATATTAGGTCTGCCACCATGCGAAATTTGGGACATCTGAATGTAGTTTAAATACAGTAAAGCACTGATTGGTATGAATTTGTTGTCACTGACATAGCTAACAGTTGTCACACAATTTCTCAATATTTTAAAAAGTAACGAGAGGTTGAAGTTAGGGAAAGTGTCAAATCAGTTATGTGGCAAAAAATGAATTATTTTTTTGTTGCTCCCTCTTAATTTTCTCTCTTTCTGTGATTGCAGGAAAGCGGTGAAGGCCACTCTAGTGCTTCTGCCTTTGCTCGGTATCACATACATGCTGTTTTTTGTGAACCCAGGCGAGGATGACATATCTCAGATTGTATTCATCTATTTCAACTCATTTCTCCAGTCCTTTCAGGTCAGTCATACATTATGTCTGTACAGATCTTCACGCGCATATTACTCTACCCATCACATTTCTAGAACTGCAGTTCAGAGAAAATTATGGTGAAAATGAAAGATAGTTATTGTAATATTTGCTTTGAATTTAAGTACCTCATAGTTGACCAATACTAAAGCCACTTTGAATCCTGTAATTCAGGACTGCAATAATAATTACTACTACTACTACAACAACAACAGCTAATTACAGAAATGTGTAGTATAATCAGTACTAATCATGAACATGTACAGTACTGTGAGGGTTCTTGTCCTCCCTTTTTCTGCCACTCTTATTTCCCAACCAACCTGTCTTCTTTGATCCATGTTCCCAAAGAAAATAATTTATGAGACATCCCTGAAAGACACTGAAATATTGCAACAAGGCTAAAACAGGACACATGTGTAGGCTTTCAGCTGAAATTGCAATTAGCTGTGTTTGGAATGATTATTATTTCATTTTATTGTAAATGTTCTGCTAAGATATATAAGATATATATAGGCTAACATAATTACTGATTGCACATAATAAAAAAAAAGTGCTGCAAATATACACAACCATTCAAACGTTTGGGAGAGGTAAGATTTATGCAATGTTTTTTTAATGTCTTTAAAAAAAGTAATATTGTGAAATATTATTACTATTAAAAGTAATGTTTTTTTTTTTTCTAATTTGTTTCAAAATAAAATAAAATTCAAATATATAAAAATAAATATATTGTTAGTATATATATGTTTCTGTGATGGAAAGGCAAGTTTTTTAACATCCTTACTACAGTATTCGGTGTCACATGGTACTTCAGAAATCATACTCATATGCTGATTTAGTGCTCAAAAAAAAGGGAAAAAAAAGCCTATTACATCTTTTCCCCAATTGTTTAAACAATAAAATTGGAACTTGAAATGCAATTACTAAAATCTGAAATGTATTTACCAAATCAATCTACGGAATTTGCTCAATTTCTGTTTTACGCTCAGTTCTTAATTCCATATCACCGTTTTTTTTTTGCAAAACACCACACAGTTCTCGATATTAAACTCAGATTCAAATTCATATCTCAAATTAAAATCAGATTCAAAATTAAAATCTCACAGTCACAGAAAGCACAGTCTTCCTGAATGTACTGTATATATTGATTTTCATTTTTTCCTTTTCTAACATTTAATGTAAACATTTGGTTTGATTGCCAGAACACAGCAGTATTATCTTCTTCAAGTTTAATACTTTAACAGACAGTTAATTCAGTAGCTAACAATGGTGGTAACTGTACTGTAATTTAGTATACACAGTTATCAATAGATATTACTCTTACATTATCTAACCAAAATGACAAAAGCCATTATAATATATATATATATATATATATAGCAAAACGTGACCAAAGAACACTTCAAAAGGCATTGTGTGCAGGAAAAATATTTTACAGTGTTTTCACAACAATACTGCTGTTGCATTTTGAAACAAAATAAATTTACAGTAAACACTTTGTTATCATTAAGCCTATCTTCAACATTTGGCCATAAATGTTCATCAATATCACAGTGAATATCCTCATTCATGCACTGTGAGAAACATAATCCAGGCTTAACATTGCTCTGAATTTGTCATTACAAGCCTTCCACCTCCTTGTAGAGAAGTATTACTCTATTTGATTGAGGAAAGGGGAATATGGTGTAAAATAGAGACTCTTGAACTGAGGATGAGCCTGAAACTATTTTCGATAAAGCTCTGCATGGTGGAAACTGACATCATCCCACGTATTAATATAACCAATATATTCATCCTGACAGGCCTGCTCAAGTTCATTTAGAAAAGTGAGAGTGTTGTATGATCTAAGAACTGGTCTACAGCCTGCCACAGAATATTCACATATAGCCACACACAATGAGTTGTTTTCCTCACATTGTCCAAGCACTTGGATGCTTGCCTGTTGGCCAATTAGGTTATGCCCACAGCATGGTTTTTGGCAGATTGAAACCCTCTGCAAAGAATAGTTGACATTGGTAGTGTGTAGTACAGTACTGTAAAAAGCATTTCTCACATTCGTAAAAAAATTATGTATGATACACCACAGCGCTGTACCTTTAAAGGGATAGTTCACACAGAAATTTTAATTTGCTGTTAATTTACTCACTCTCAGGCCATCCAAGACTTAGGTGATTTTTTTAATTCAGTAGAACAGTAAAGAAGAGTTTTAGCTGAAACTGTGGTCCTCTGTGATTCATAAAATGCAAGTCAGTACCTACATGTTTTTGAGAATAATAATAAAAAAAAAACATATCAAGGAGCACAAAATTAATCCCTGTGGCTCCTGCCGATATATTGAGGTCTCATGAAAAGAAACGATCAGTCTGTGCAAGAAACTGAACATTATTTACAACATTATTACCTTTAATCCTTAATTCTTTTTGGTGAACTAATTGAACCAGTTTGAATGGTCATTGCTTTCCTGTTTGAATGGAACCTGCTTTATTTCAGACAGCCGTATGCTATTCTTTTCCCTGACCATTTCCACCACAGCCGATTCCTGCTGTTCAGTCAGTACACGTGAGCGGCCAGCAGGTTGTCTCCTGTCAGTTCTGAGAGTAAAAGACAATATGTTGTAAATGTTATGACTATAAATGATATATTATTGTGTGACAATTACATTTAGTTCACTATTCTATACAGTAATGCCATTTACTGTACTGCAAAAGTATTGTAAATTGTTCCTGTAGCAGACTGGTTTTCTTGGCTAAATGTTCTGATGATGGAGCTGACAGCTGATCTTTATAGGTTAGTTTGAATTAATTTGGCAGCTTCTGCCATGCTTCTGTTAACCACGTGGTCAATGATGGCATGGACTTCATTTGAAATGACAGTATGCTGCTTTCTGCCTACATTCCTCTGATGATCACTTCTTTGTTGAGGCCCACGGCTAGAGACGCCTGCAGGATTCTCATCCATGGTACGCCAAAAAAAAACAAAACAACAACAACATGAAAATAGCTGTTTTACAACCACCTTAATTAAAACTTAGTCCCACTGTAAAAAGAAAAAGAAAAAAAGGGCACATTTATAAAGTATAGGCTTTAACTGAGCTGTTTTATTACCACAATGCGTGACCACACCCATATTGTTTTCCCGAAGTGTATAATTAAATTATTGAAATATTTGCCTAATAATAACTGTACTTTGGTGCTGCAAAGATATTGTACAGCGCCATACAGTGTACAATGTTTTTGTCTGAGCTGATCAGCAGTCCAACAGTGCTTGTCAATGTCAAAATGACAGAGATAATACATCAAATCAAAGAAGGCAGGCTTTACTGTTACTATTTAACTGTGAGCATCATATCAGCACAACACCCAAACACCCCTATCAAGCTCAGTTTTTGGACCTCTGCATACTGCCATCAGCTCTTTGAATCAATAATGGGGTCCCACTTTATATTAAGCGGCCTTAACAACTATGTACTTACATTTAAATGAATCATTTGGTACGATGGACTTATTGTATACATACATGTTTTTACATTGTACTTATATTTTAAAAATACCTGCATGTTTACCAAGCAAACCACTATGCTGCAATGGATTGAAATCCATACAAGTGGGCAAACTTACAAAATCAGCAGGGGATCAAATAATTATTTTCCCCATTGTATATGGTATCTGTGACTATCAGTAAATTGTAATAATTAAGATTTATTGTAATTGTCTCTCATGAGCACTAACAGCAATTACTCTAGTTCAGGTCCTGGTCCTGGAGTAAACCCAACAGTGCACATTTGGATGTCTCTATTCTGACCCAAGCATATCAGGTCTTAGAGCCCATCCACACGGAGACGCGTTTAGCTGTATACGTAAAAAATTTGTATCGTCATTTCGTCCAGACAGATCCGGTGTTTTGGGAGCCTGAATCTGCTATTTTTTCCCCAGAGTGGATACATCTGAAAACAATATTAGCTTTACTAACTTTAATAGCTTTTCTTGTTGTTGTGTTGGGTTTGTATATAGCACGCAAGGCTTATGCGCATGCTCCCAGTCTTCTTCTCCATTTTTAGTGTATCGCTGTGGCAAATTACATTGCCACATACTGGTCTGGCATGTACATCGTTTTGAGTGGTCATCAGTTTCAGTGGTTTCATGTTTACGCAGGTATTATTTTGAGATGACATGTTATGAAAGAACAAGGAAAAAAAATATCAGATAGGGAAAGCTTTAGCATCATGTGGATGAGCCCTTAGCAAGCCCTAAATAGGAGCACCGGGAGAATACTTGGTGGGCCGGTCTGTTTTTTTGACCGTGAGCTAGGGCCGGTGTTGTCATGCCACTGGGGTTGAAATATGCTGCTGTCCTTAGGCTGCCTGCACTCATTGCATCCCCAATCTTTTTATTAAATGAATAAACCTCAGGCGGAAGGAAATGTAAATTCACATCTGTACAGTAGAGGGCGCAGCTCATGTCAGCTGTGCTGCTGGTCAATAAATTGGAAAACAAGGTAACTGGTAAATTAAAAAGCAATGCATTACTTTATTACTTGGTTGAAAAAGTAATCTGATTACGTAGCTCATGTTACTTGTATTGCGTTATCCCCCAACATTAGACACTGTTTTTGATTGTTGAGTCGGGAAGAGAAATGTCATGTGGTGTGAGAATGCTTTTTGTCAATGTACGAAAGTCATGGTAATTGAAGATCCAGCCCTCCTGTTCCACAACCACCTTACATAAAAGGTCAAATGGTGGCATGGGTTTACAGCTACAAATATCTTGGAATTACTATTGACAAGATGCGTTTTGATGTTCACGCTGAGGCAGTATGTATGAAACACCAGCAGGGACTTTACTCTGTGCTGAGGTTTACTACATTTAATATTAGCAGGACTCTCATATTATAAATCTTGCATTGAATCTGTAATTCGTTTTTTTGTTATGCCAGTTTAAATTCTAAACATATGAACTCCCTGAATGATATTAGGTGTTAAACAGATTAGGTTATCAATTATCTATGAACGGTCTGTTTTGCGGAAAGCAAGCGATAGTCTTGGCAATCCAAACAACACACTGTTTTGTAAATTTGTAGTGCGTCCTTCTGCCTAGACTAACAAGCAATTCGTATAAGCGAATTTTGCCCATATGTTTTGGCTTGCCCTGATTTTTTGGACTATATTTAAAATTTTGTCAGAGGAATGTAATAGGGAAATCAGGCCTTTTTAAATGGCTGTTTTTGGAGTGTCAGAGGAAGGTGTTGTCATGTCCAAAAAATATCAGGATACTACCTTTGCATGCAAAGCTGCCTGCAAAATTTCATCTGAGGGTACGGACCGAGGGGGACAATTTAACACAAAAACAACACCAATTCTAACAATCAATATATTGTTCATGTTAAAAACTCTGAGTGAACTTTCTGTCCAGCATTCATGTAACTATGTAACATGTTTTGCAAGAACAAGTTTATGCAATAGATCTAGTTTATTAATAAACACAAAGCAAAGCAATACTATGTACATTTACCATATGTTATTCATATAAATTTATATTTACTAGCCATTTTCATTTACTCTCAAGGACTCACTCGTCCATGAACTGCTTGGCCGCTAAATATAGCAAATATACATGCTTGTGTGTGTGTGTGTGTGTGTATATAATATTTACCAGCTAAAGTATCATAAACCAAATAGTATGCCGTGATGCCTATTTTGTGGATATGCCATCAGGGACTGTTCTGTTATTAATTCAATTACAGTTAACACCTATTTATTACAGTGAATACTATTTTTAGACAAAAATTACGAACTAGTATAGTTAATATAGTTACACACAGCTCAGACTGTTAAATTCAGCGCAGAGGTGGCATGATGTACACTGCAGTGACAATTGCATAAATAATGATATGAGATGCATCTTTTAAATATTATTTATTTACTTATTTTTATTTGTTTGGAATATAGACATTTGAAATTATGAAAAAAATTAGATGATCGCCTTGTAAATATGAAATTTAAATTGCAAGTAGGTAGTGACAAATTACAGTCTTAATGAGTCAATGGATCATTAATTCAACCGATTCATTCAAGATAGCTGATTTATTCAGGAGCGAAGCATATGACTGAGCATACCGTATTGTAAACCGCAACAGAGCCGTATTAAGTTTAAACAACTAACACTTATTCCTATCATATTTCTTGTACAGTTCCATGCAGGCTAAAACATTCATGGCTGGAATAAAATCATTCAGGGCTCAAACCAGCAAACCCTGTTTAAGTATCTAAATACTGTTTGTTTTACTAAGAAACCATTTCAGATGGTTCAGTGTAAATCGTTTGGTCAATTCACTGGAACGAAAGAAGTGACTCAAAAGCATGTGTCATTCAGAAATTATAGGGACATGCATAATAACTGCTGAAATATTTGCAGGGAAAATGTACGCACTTATGATACACACAGTGCATACTGTCACGCAACGTGTAGAGGAAAGACACATGAAGACGAAGGTCATCTACACAAGCGTTTAAAAGAATCCTTTGAAGGCAAAGGGAACACGCAGCAAAACAACATCAGTACCGGACCAACTAAAGGAGAAACAGAGGAACTGAGGATAATTAACTAACACAGGTGAACTAAATGAACTAATTAAAGGATGACAGAAACTAGGTCAAGGGAGAAGGACGAGGCGGTGGAAAAGGGCAGAAAGAGAGGCAGGCAGATAACCAGGGAGGAGACATGAGGAGCAGACGGAGGGAGGAGCCAGGACGGAGCCAGGAGGGACTTGGAGCAGGAGGAGCCAGGCGGGACCCAGACCACAGCCATGAATGCAGCCGATGGAGGGAGGAGCCATGGTGGAAGAAGGGCCGAAGCAACAGAGGACCAAGGTGGATCTGGAAGAAGGGAGGAGGCCAACGTAGCCAGTGGGACGGATCGACAAGGCAGTCAGAGGAGTGGAGTCCTGAGGCGATGGCGGGTCGACGACTGACTCAGGTGGAGCCGGAAGGACGAGGGAGCCCAGCGGAGCTGGTGGACTGACAGGCTACGGTGGAAAGGAGGGAGCTGGGAGCCGCTGAGTTGATGGGCCGAGGCGGAGGAGGAGACAAGGGATGGAAACTGGCAGACCCGCGCCAAACCAACTATAGTTGGGCTGAGGGTGAGCGGAGGGGCTGGTGAAGACTGGTGAAGAGGTGGAGCAGGTGGGAGGGAATTTTGAGCAGTCCGAGTGTTCAGGGATGTGTGTGCTGCCCACACACACCAAATAGCAGGGAGTGTCACAGAAAGGGGACCGACCTCCATGGTCATGACAGGACAGGCAGATAGTTCCAGGCAGACAAACCGTTCAAAACAGACCTCCATGGTCATTTCAGGATATACAGGGAGTTCATAAATGTCCTCATAGGCCATAACAGGACAGGCAGATATTTCAGAAGAAGATGGAAGACTGGGGATAACTGAATAAAAGTTTATTAAATCCTCAGAGTCCTGCCTCAGCTCACCCTCAGCGGTGGAAGAGTGGGAGGGGCTTTCCTCCGCGCCCTCGCTCTCCACCGTATCATCCATCACACCGGTCTCGTGTGTTGTTGCCGGCTCTTGCTCCTGGTCAGACGATCGGTAATGCTCTGGCTCCGAGGCGATCCTCAGCTCTGTTGCTCTTTCTTGCGATGGCTCTTTGGTCACGGCAGGCTTTGGCTCTCCGTCTGTGGTGGGCTCTGGATGATGCTCCGCACAGCGGGGTTATGGTTGGCTGGGTTCTGGGTCCGGAGTGGGGCCAGCGAGACCGATGGTGAATGGCGAGTCATTGCTCACCAGCACCCACTCCACAAAGTCGGTGAAATCGGTGTTGATGCTCACAATATAGAATGAGTAGAGCGCATCGTCTGGGTAGCTGGTTTCGTTGGAAATGTTCGGGAATCGTCTGGTGTGGTCCTTGAA
>NW_015506372.1:240599-244711 GCF_001515645.1 Sinocyclocheilus grahami
CTTAGGACCATGTGATATTTCAGTTTTTCTTTTTTAATAAATCTGCAAAAATGTCAACAATTCTGTGTTTTTCTGTCAATATGGGGTACTGTGTGTACATTAATGAGGAAAAAAATTAACTTAAATGATTTTAGCAAATGGCTGCAATATAACAATGAGTGAAAAATTTAAGGGGGTCTGAATACTTTCCGTAACCACTGTATATAGAGGCCATTACAATAATCCAGACGAGTTGAAATAAAAATATGGACGATTCTTTGAAAGTCTTTAGAAGACAGGAAAGATTTCACCTTGGTGACTTGTCTCAATTGGAAAAAACAGGATTTAACTACCGAGTTAATCTGTTTGTCCAATTTAAAATCACAGTCTATGATAACACCTACATTTTTTACATAGGGCTTCACAAGTGGCTTCAATTCACCAAGGTCCAAATCTGATAACTCACAAGTACCTCCCGGCGTAAACGGTATAACTTCTGTTTTATTTTCATTAAAATTAAGGAAATTTAGTGTCATCCAGGCCTTACTTTCCTCAAGACACTGCAATAGGGGTGCTAAAGAGCAAGTATCTCTTCGTTTCAAAGGTAGATACATTTGCGTATCGTCTGCATAACAATGAAAAGTAATACCAAATTTCCTAAAAATATGAGCATATACAGGGAGAACCAAATAGGACCCAAAATGGAGCCCTGGGGGACCCCACACGAGAAAGAAGCAGTTGAGGAGAACATGTTGAGGAAAGGCACACAAAGACGAAGGTCATCTACACAAGCGTTTAATAGAATCCAAGAAGATGATATTCCATGAAGACAAAGGGAACTTGCAGCAAAACAACCAAGTAAAGGAGAAACAGAGGAACTTAGGGTGCTTTCACACTTGGTTCGATTGCCTGGTCTGAACCCAAGTTTGATTGCACCTCCCTGCCCACGCTGTACTGTGTTCACATTATATTATTTGGGTCTGAACCACGGTTCGTTTGCGTCATCAAGCCAGCTGTTGCTTGGTAATAACGGCACAGGAGAAGGAGGCAAAATGCGTAGCATTGCTCTCTTCAATTTTATATTTATTGTTTTTGAACCGTCCCAGCCGGCATATGACCGACCTACAATGTTGAAATATGGTTGAAATAATGTCAGTTCTTGTTTCAACGTTGAAACAACGTTCATACAACGTTGGGTGCTGAACGGTTTTGTTTCCAAAGCTTCAGTACATAACGGCACTTACATCTGTCTTACGAATGTACTGCAAATTCTCTAAAGAACGCTGAAGTGAACAGAAATTAGATATACAGCATCTGTTTGCAGAGCGTCAGTCACGCTTGTCAAGAAAGTGAGTGAAACACACAAAACAAACACAAATTTCATTAATAGCGGTTCACTTCTGTGATTTGGTACGATTGTGTTCACATCAGCAGCAAACCGTACCGAAGTTCACTTGAACCGTACCCCAGACCACCCCTTGGACTCAGGTATGGTTCGCGGGTGCGCACCCAAGTTCGGAAGACAGCGTTCACATCATTCAAACATACCAAACTCTGACATCAATCGAAACCGGGTGCGCACCGAAAGTGCTAGTGTGAAAGCACCCTTAAATACACAGACCAAATGAGGATAATAAATTAACACTGGTGAACTAAATTAACTAATCAAAGTACGACCATGATCATGACACATACAGCCATACAACTGCAGGTACCACTGTTGCATGTGTTTTGGTCTGGAGAAGAATACTGCTTAATTGCAAATCAAACAAACCAGCAGCAGTTTCACTCTGGCTCAGCGATGTGATGCTGTTTTTGAAACTGGAGAATAATTAAAAACTCACTTAGAGGATCCACTAAACACTTGCATTCAATATGAAACCAGTGATTTCATATTTTAAAAAGCACACAACTCTTCCCAAAAACTAAAATAAGTGGAATCAGAATGACCTATGTATGTGGGCATGAATATTGTAGTAGGAACTCACTAACAATATTGCTATTTCTTCACTGTCTATACAGCCTGCTGGGGAAAAAAAACCCTGGGCCAAACCCAGCCTATGAATAGAAATCAATGTACCATTGCAAAGTGGATATGATGAGTGTCATGAAATATGGCAAAGTTTGAAGCGGGTCACATTCACCCAAAACAGAAACAATGTTACATTAATGGATACCAGTCCAGATATTATTGAAACTGTATCAGAGAGCTTTAACAGATAGAATAATATTGGTTTATATTTTGATTAAATGAGATGCAGTTAAATATTAAAATAAATTCAAGTGAAAACAAGTGGTAGATTTCAAAATAATAATTCTATTTGACTGTAAACCATTGGGCTCTCTTGAACCGCAAACACAAATGAAGTTTAAAAGGAGGAAGTAGATGCCAGATCACAAAGCAGCTTTTAATTAAAGTCCTGATTCTGTCACAATCTAATCAGTTTAAACCACCATTAGTGGCTTATTACTAATGAATAATTTCTAATTATTACTAATTAATTCATAGCATACAGTATTTGTATGATTTGCCAGTGTGGCCAGTGCTCTGCTATGTTGCATTTTGCTGTCAATAGTTAGAGTGGGCGAGAGTTTGCCACTTTGAAATGCAACAAAATTGTAGGCACACAGAGCATCTCAACATCAGTTGCCCGTCAGTGAATTAATGGCTATGTGGGAGTCGAGGCCCTTGTTATTAGATATTTATGTTTTCCCTCACTGTGTGTGGTAAAAGGATGCAGCAAGCCTCTATTTTTATTTAAAAATAGACAGTTAAAGTAGAAAATTAAAATAAAAACTTGTAATTTTCACTAAATTATAAGGTGACTTATTCTTACAAAAAGCAAATATTAATTTACCATAAAACTACATGTATTGTCAAGTCAAATAACCTTTATCTATGTAGTGCTTTATACAGTACAGATTGTTTCAAAGGAGCTTTACAGTAATAAACAGAAAAATAACAGAATCAATGATGCAAAATTCCTCAAACGTGACAAATTCATGTTCTGCTGTAAAGCAGCTCTAACAATAAAATAGTGTCATTAATCTGCTTCAGTCAGTTCACTGTTGGTTTAGTTCAGTAACTGTGTACAATTCATAAATTATGAAACAAGTTCAATTCAGCTATAAGCAGAAGGAAATTGTTATTATTCAGCTCAAATCAGTTCGACATTAACTTCAATAACAGTGCAGATGTTGCAAAATTCGTCAGTTATGAAAAAAAATTGCTTCAGCTATAAAGCAACTCTACAAAAGAAAAGAGCTATATCATCAAGCTCAGTTCTTGTCTGATAGTGTCAGTCCAGTCCAATCAATAATATTACTGTTTAGTGTCTTTTAAACCCCTGACCTAGCAAGGCATTGTCTTGTTGAATATAATTCTCATTGTATATTGTCATTCATATGTTTTACATTTACTGTAAACTGGTTGTGAGGAAGTGCACCAAAATAAGCAATTCAAGCTCCACTGTGGCACCACAACACATGGGTTATGATCGATATTGCAGTTGCCATCTTAATCCTTTTAATTTGCATTTTTTCCCATTCACTCATAAGCCATGAAGCCATATGTTATTATACTTGTCTTGTTTTTACTCTTGGTTCATGACTAACTCCGCATACCAACTCCAATTCCAGCCCACTTCCCATTGCTCCAATTCCTGACAAAATCCCATTGCCCACCATCTTGGATTTTGTCAAAAATCGGGCTTAGGAGAACCGATACTGACCAGTGAATACTTGAGATCCTTGAGATCTGCTCTAGAACTACAAAGTAATTTGTGTATATGGCAACCTGTTTATCTATACACCATACTAGTATCTATTTTTATGCTACTAGTACTTATTTTTTTGATACTAGTATCAGAATAACTACTACTGCCTGTTCATTTGGAGATATCTTCAATCTCATAAAGAACTAATGAGAATGTATTTGGAGATATCTTCATTCAAACAGATCATTATATAAACATGAGTACGTCTCCTCAACCGCCCAATCAGAGTTCGCATGGTAATACAATACATTAATATACTGAATGAAATGTATTATTAAGTAGGCCTAACTGGCTTTGTATGTTAGCTTACCTTGCTAATTGGTTACCATGAAAACACAAGGAAAGATATGTTTAATA
>NW_015506372.1:247456-248831 GCF_001515645.1 Sinocyclocheilus grahami
GCAACAGCAAACGGATGACTATTTTTATTTCTGACAACAGGAGAAATAAGGATAACTGCCATCTACTTTATAGCGATGTCTCTAAGTCCTTATATGTATTCTTACTCAAATTGGTCTGTAACATGCCAAACTTGTGGGAGGTCTCGTCCATTGGGTAAAGCTCCAATTATTAGCTATTAGGGAAAGCCTAATAACAGAAATGTTGCAGGTTTGAGTCCTTCATGGGATGATGCATGAGCCATTGCTTTTATGCAATCAATGTGATTTCCCTAGTGTGTTTGGTGTCATAATTACTGAGTGCAATTCTGTTTACTCTTGTGTCTGTCATGTGCACCTGAAAGAACTGTAGAGATGCCAAAATTGCACAAGATTTTGTGCGAGATATTTGAAGACCATTATTGGTCTTAGGTTGCGTTTTGAGTGGGATCTCTTGCTCTCATTCTGTCTGAAGAGATCTGGAGTCTATCTCCTCTTCTGCTCTCATGAATATTTTAAGGGCTTCAAATGTGGAAAAATAGTTTTGTTTCCCCGGACAACATTATTTCCCAGCAACCTTTGATTGTTTGCTGCAGTTGGTCTTCAGAAGTGGAGCTGACACCTTGTGCCAATTATTCTTGGATGGAGCTTTGTTCCAGGGAGTTCTTTTGTTGTTGGTGTTTTGTTTTTTTGTGAGAATATGCCTGTGGTATAAGACCCACTGTCAAACCACCATACTCTTGTACTTTACATCTAAAAAAGGCCAAAAATATTATATTTTGTGCTATGGACTACTGTGTCTTGTGTCCATCACAATGGCATATTTAATTATAATCTTCACATTTTTAAATCATTTTTCAATTCTATTATTTACATATAGCAATGTTTTGTTAATTAAGGTGACTGTTTAACTGATGACTTTTTTTTTTCTAACAGGGATTCTTTGTGTCGGTATTTTACTGCTTTCTTAATGGGGAGGTGAGTCAATCATGTATTTAATTTCATGGTTGGACAGAACTGGAAGATGACTATCAATATACAAGCCCTTTCCACAGCCATATCACCCCGTCACCTTATCTGTTCTCTGCCACCCAAGTCTGTTATTATGTGGGAGGCTATTTACACTGACTTGCTTCACACCAACACCAAAAGGAGCAGAGCAATTTATCAGCACCCTGCAAACTGCTATCTTTTAATAGGGCTGTTTTTATTACTTATAGGATGCCTCTTCAGTCACCTGTAATGGTATCTTCTTAATATCAGTATCACTTGAAACATCTGTCATTTTCTCATGAGATTTCGTTCTTCTATGTCAAAACAGAACGGTAAAACTGATATTATTTGTGTGGGTATAGCTATAAGCTGGCTCACATATAGAATGTGTGAACATGTTATTAAA
>NW_015506372.1:248841-249882 GCF_001515645.1 Sinocyclocheilus grahami
TGAATGCTCAATAGAAAATATAAACATCTATTATTTATCATACTTTAAGGTTGTGATTCAGTGGAACCAGCTGGTCAAATAAACTGGGTACTGAGCCGTCTTTCAAGAGCAAGCGTTTGTAAATCTCCCCGAGATTCGAGAATAACCTGCAGGCATCAGTAAAAAGACGGAATTTTAAAATGAATTTTAACCACTGATTTTTTGCAGCCTCATCATTCAGAAGTGAAAATAAAATGAATTTACTTTCATAGCGTCTTCTTGTCATGACGTTAACCACACGGCGGCTGGTCAGCGTAGAACAAAGTCGGGGATTAAGCAAATGTGTTACCCAGTGATGTGTAGCCATCACGGAATTGGGATTCGAATTACTGACAACTTGTTTAGAGTCGATTTTTCTGGTCTGAGACAGACACTTTTGGCTTTTAACTTAGCAGATCGTTTATATTCACATACAACTACATTACATGCTGCATGAAAGGCAATATTCGAAATGACATAATAGGGGCACTTAAAACAGAGGAAAATTGCAAACAATAGGACAAATACAATAGAAAAAAGAATGTTGATTCTTATTAAAGTTACTAAAGTTATTCAGTGAAGAGCAGTGAATGATTCTTTTGTTTGATTAACATTAAATGACAAAGATGGCAGCAGGTTTTTTAAGCTGCTTCCCCTTTAAGACAGAATGCACAGATCTAATAGAGTGACAAGCATTCGATTACTTTCCCAACTGTGTATATTCACTTAACAAAATTGACTGTTTAAATAAAAACTCACCAAGATAGACATATTTTTACTTTTTTTTAGTGTGCATTTATCCGTTTAAGCACACGTCCAAAGTAGCCTATACTTGTCCGTGTTTCGCTCTGTCTTGGATTGTGTGCAAAGAAAGCCACCTAGGAAACAGCGTCTCTTTCGCAGCCAATATGCTTTTAACTTTCTCTCTCTCTCTCTCTTTTAGTATCAAGCACGTCCTCTCATGTTACATCATGGGTGCCAAACTCGGTCCTGGAGGGCCGGTGTCCTGCAGAGTTTAGATCC
>NW_015506372.1:253604-253994 GCF_001515645.1 Sinocyclocheilus grahami
ATATTGTGAAATATTATTACTATTAAAAGTAATGTTTTTTTTTTTCTAATTTGTTTCAAAATAAAATAAAATTCAAATATATAAAAATAAATATATTGTTAGTATATATATGTTTCTGTGATGGAAAGGCAAGTTTTTTAACATCCTTACTACAGTATTCGGTGTCACATGGTACTTCAGAAATCATACTCATATGCTGATTTAGTGCTCAAAAAAAAGGAAAAAAAAGCCTATTACATCTTTTCCCCAATTGTTTAAACAATAAAATTGGAACTTGAAATGCAATTACTAAAATCTGAAATGTATTTACCAAATCAATCTACGGAATTTGCTCAATTTCTGTTGTACGCTCAGTTCTTAATTCCATATCACCGTTTTTTTTTTGCAAAA
>NW_015506372.1:255748-256334 GCF_001515645.1 Sinocyclocheilus grahami
AAAAAAAACAAAACAACAACAACATGAAAATAGCTGTTTTACAACCACCTTAATTAAAACTTAGTCCCACTGTAAAAAGAAAAAGAAAAAAAGGGCACATTTATAAAGTATAGGCTTTAACTGAGCTGTTTTATTACCACAATGCGTGACCACACCCATATTGTTTTCCCGAAGTGTATAATTAAATTATTGAAATATTTGCCTAATAATAACTGTACTTTGGTGCTGCAAAGATATTGTACAGCGCCATACAGTGTACAATGTTTTTGTCTGAGCTGATCAGCAGTCCAACAGTGCTTGTCAATGTCAAAATGACAGAGATAATACATCAAATCAAAGAAGGCAGGCTTTACTGTTACTATTTAACTGTGAGCATCATATCAGCACAACACCCAAACACCCCTATCAAGCTCAGTTTTTGGACCTCTGCATACTGCCATCAGCTCTTTGAATCAATAATGGGGTCCCACTTTATATTAAGCGGCCTTAACAACTATGTACTTACATTTAAATGAATCATTTGGTACGATGGACTTATTGTATACATACATGTTTTTACATTGTACTTATATTTTAAAAATACCTG
>NW_015506372.1:256925-258452 GCF_001515645.1 Sinocyclocheilus grahami
GCAAGGTTTATGCACATGCTCCAAGTCTTCTCCGTTTTTAGGGTATCTCTGTAGCAGAATTACTGCGCCACATACTGGTCTGGCATGTATACTACATCGTTTTGAGTCTTTCAGTGGTTTCGTGTGTACACAGATATTTCTTGAGACGACGCCGTGTTTACGGAATTTTTTTTAGAACGAGGAAAAAAAAATTGGATAGGGATTGCTCTGGCTTCATGTGGATGTGTCCTTAAAGTCCCTACTAACGAGCTGATGAGTTGAATCAGGTGTGTTTTGTTAGGGAGACATATAACGTTTAGAGTTGGAGGTACTTCAGGAGGACCTGGATTGGGAACCACTGCTCTATTTATACCTTACCAACACACAATTATCAGAGTAGATAAAAATCTATAGACAACTGCAAAGTTAAGCTCAAACACAACTGAACCAGCTAATTAAGTTCTTCAGGAGCACTTGATAATTACAGACAGGTGTGTCTGATTAGGGTTGGAACTGAAGTCTACAGGTAGATCGATCTCCAGGAACAGGATTGGGCACCCCAGTACTAAGAATTAAAAATATGCTGAAATGTTTAAAAATATATATGTTTAATGATCTGCTGTGGGATTAGTACTAAGATCATACTTAAGCTTACATAAGAGCATACACCGATCAGGCATAACATTAGGACCACTGACAGGTGAAGTGAATAACATTGATCACGGTACCTGTTAGTGTTTGGGATATATTAGGCAGCAAGTGCATAACAGCTCTTGTGGGGTGTTCTCGGTCTGCAGTATCTATCAAAAGTGGTCCAAGGATGGAACAGTGGGGAACCGGCGACAGGGTCATGGGCAGCCAAGGCTCATTGATACACGTGGGGAGCAAAGGCTGGCCCGTGTGGTCCAATCCAACAGATGAGCTACTGTAGCTCAAATTGCTCAAGAGTTTAATGCTAGTTCTGATGAAAAGGTGTCAGAATGCACAGTGAATCGCAGTTTGTTGCGTATGGGGCTGCATAGCTGCAGACCAGTCAGGGTGCCGATGCTGACCCCTGTCCACCGCCGAAAGCACTAACAGTGGGCACGTGAGCATTACAACTGGACCACAGAGCAATGGAAGAAGGTGGCCAGGTCTGATGAATCACGTTTTTGTTTACATCATGTGGATGGCCAGGTGCGTGTTCGTCGCTCACCTGGGGATCACATGGCACCAGGATACATTATGGGAATATTATAATATAAAATATATATAATATTATGCATATTACAACTGGATCTAAGAGTAATTATTCTGTAAAATTGATTGGTTATCAGTCTGACAAACAGTTAGCACAAGAATTGAATACGTTTTATACTAGATTTGATGTGGAGGATTTTACCAGTGAAATGAATGGTTTGAGACTATGCGTAAGAAGTGTGTGTAATAACTTTAATCAGCTGGATGTTATACAAGTGGTGATGAAATCTTCTGGCCCAGATAAGATTGCAGGACATCTACTGAAGACATGTGCAGAAGAATCCTGTTTTTTTTTTTTTTTTTTTTTTC
>NW_015506372.1:259440-259916 GCF_001515645.1 Sinocyclocheilus grahami
CAAATATCTTGGAATTACTATTGACAAGATGCGTTTTGATGTTCATGCTGAGGCAGTATGTATGAAACACCAGCAGGGACTTTACTCTGTGCTGAGGTTTACTACATTTAATATTAGCAGGACTCTCATATTATAAATCTTACATTGAATCTGTAATTCGTTTTTTTTGTTATGCCAGTTTAAATTCTAAACATATGAACTCCCTGAATGATATTAGGTGTTAAACAGATTAGGTTATCAATTATCTATGAACGGTCTGTTTTGCGGAAAGCGAGCGATAGTCTTGGCAATCCAAACAACACACTGTTTTGTAAATTTGTAGTGCTTCCTTCTGCCTAGACTAACAAGCAATTCGTATAAGCGAATTTTGCCCATATGTTTTGGCTTGCCCTGATTTTTTGGACTATATTTAAAATTTTGTCAGAGGAATATAATAGGGAAATCAGGCCTTTTTAAATGGCTGTTTTTGGAGTGTC
>NW_015506372.1:260833-261214 GCF_001515645.1 Sinocyclocheilus grahami
GAAAGAAGTGACTCAAAAGCATGTGTCATTCAGAAATTATAGGGACATGCATAATAACTGCTGAAATATTTGCAGGGAAAATGTACGCACTTATGATACACACAGTGCATACTGTCACGCAACGTGTAGAGGAAAGACACATGAAGACGAAGGTCATCTACACAAGCGTTTAAAAGAATCCTTTGAAGGCAAAGGGAACACGCAGCAAAACAACATCAGTACCGGACCAACTAAAGGAGAAACAGAGGAACTGAGGATAATTAACTAACACAGGTGAACTAAATGAACTAATTAAAGGATGACAGAAACTAGGTCAAGGGAGAAGGACGAGGCGGTGGAAAAGGGCAGAAAGAGAGGCAGGCAGATAACCAGGGAGGAGAC